>NW_020653853.1:12983353-13009420 GCF_003589595.1 Hyposmocoma kahamanoa | reverse complement strand
AACCATTTGAAAAAAGTTTCATTCGAAAACCTCAAACCATGAAGATTCTATGAAAATTCAAAGAACCTATTGCAATAAAACGGCAATTTCATACTTTAACCCCTAATATTAATGGCTAAAATGGCTAAATTATATACAGTTCCACAGCTGGGCACTGGCTTCCTGCCGGGCGCAATGTGGACGTGGGAAATTTAAAAAAACGTATGATATGACGGGTGTAGTAGTAAAAAATCATTTTAATACAAGTTTAGTATGATAATAAAATTATTTTATGAATAAGTGCGTGTCATAAAAAAAATAATGTGCATGATTAACAGGTCATGTTAATCATGCACATTCTTTTTTTTATGACACGCACTCAATTTAGTAGCAGTAGAGCTCCTTGTGAAAGAGTTTGTCCAGGGAAGTACACCTTACCTATTTCTGCCGCCAAGCAGTAATGTTAGTATAAAGGTCTATCCACACATATCCGGGCTGTGCCCGGGACGTGGACGGGCCGTGCCCCGTCAGGGGCTCAAAAAAATAACGTTGCGTATATTTTGTATGAACTCGTTCACACATGTCCGTGGCTGGGTCGGCTTCGGGACGGGCCCGCAGTTCATACAAACTAGCACTCCCCGTCCACGCCCCGAGCACGGCCGTGTGGATAGTCCTTTACTCTGTGTTCGGTGTTGAACGGTAAGGCTCAACTCACGCTGGTGCAGAGTCGAAGCGTCGCGTCGCGTCGCGTCCTGTTTTTCAACTACAACGCCTGGCGACGCGCATCGACGTGTGACGACACTCGCATTCGTGCGCCCGGATCACAGTGTGATCGGCGTCTGACGCCTCACTGCGCTCGACTGCAAACAAGCGTCGACGCACGTCGTCACGCATAGGCGCGCGCCAACGCGCGAATCCATGTTTGCATAACACAAATGTGTATCTTAATTATGGGAAAATAGAGATGGTTAAGCTATAGGTGAAAACATGACGCGTTAATAAAACATAAATAAATAAAATATAATAAAACTAAAACGATTTTTTAAGTATATCCTTTTTTGGAATTAGTTTGTTTTGTAGTATTAATTTGCATTTAATTTTATTATGATATCGAGTGACGGGACGACAAGTCGTGCGCCTGGTGGCAAGCGATAACCCTGTCCAGTTGTAGTACCGCTCAGAGCTTTAAATCGCATAGATTTGATGGGAACTGCCGTTGTGCCCGTCACCCTGAGACGTAAGTTCACAACTCCCATGACCCTGTAATTTCAGATTACTGCTTGGAGGGAGAAACAGTTAAGGTGCTATTGTCCTAATATAGTTCATGTACTGCCACTGTAATATTTTTAGATCAATCTAAGATCATCTGTAGTAACATAAAATCTCACCGATTACAATTCAATGTATGAATATTTTTTGAAGGCACGACAACCAACGGCAAACTTAGCTTTATCCTTGACTTTGATCCTTTCTTGTCATAAATGGCGTTGATTTTTAAACCTGAGGTATAAAAAAGAGCGTACTGTTGACTATAAATTGTACATACACGATGCTAAAATAAATTGTGCATTCAAAATTAATACCAGTGGTGACATCCACTAAAGCGAAAAAAAGAATTTGTCGACTGTAGAAGTAGATTTACACACGAGCAAAAAATCAACTGCATCGCGAAACAACAGTTATTATACACCACAACTGATGACAGCAAATACAGAAGGCATGCGTGCTGGCTGCACACAACTTGTCGTAACGTACGACTGCAATCGAGTTATTTTCCAACTGCATCACAACTGCTATTTTCTAGTTACAATGCAGTTGGAATGGCTATTATTATATAAATGCTCTTTGGACTCGTAAAACAATATAAGATCGTTACATAAAATTTTCGGTACTGGGAGTTTCACCTAAATGCGTAGATGTCTTTTCTTAGGCCACATTACTTTTCAATGGGAGCATTGAAAAAGTTATGTTCACCAATAGTAATAACCACAGACCACATAAATTTATTCTATGGTATTAACGCTTAGCCAAAACAAAGCAATACTATTCTATAAGCGGCGTAGAATTGACGTTACTAGGGCATACCTCAAGTTTAGTTGACATTTCATCAGGCGTATAATTTTTTTAAATCTTTTTTTAAATGTCAACACTTAATCACATACTTCCTTAAATTATATTTTTTGTATCGGCCATGCTTAAACCGTTACGTATTTATTAAACTTACATAATATGAATAGCCGGAGATGTATGTAGCGACAAAGTGACAAGTTAAAACCAATGCTAGCGCCATGATTAGGCGCCAATAAAGCTTGTATTTTTAATCCCTGAGGCAAAAAGAGGGCAGTTATAAGTTTGAAGCTTGTATCTCTATATCTGTGCATTTGTCTCTGTCTGTGACATCGTAGCTCCCAAACGGCTGGGCTGATTCTGAAGCGGTTTTTTATTTGAAGGCAAGTTTAATCGGGATGGTTCTTAGCTACATATCGATCCTGGAAAGGCAAAATGTCTAACGTGCATTTGGAAAATATAACAGGAGAGCGATTTAAAGCATTTTTTTTAAGAAAAAAAGGCTAAAAAGTCGTTGAAAACCAAATACAAAGATCCGACAACAAGCATTTAGAAAAATTCGGGAAGTCCTTTGGTACGTTTCGTGGTTTAGTTGGCATGGCATCTGGCACGGTTTGTTAGAAGACATCGGTTCGAATCCGGCCGGATCAAAGGAAAGTTTTGTAAGTGTATTAATAATTAAAATAAAAATGGAGTTACGATTTTTTTCTTAAAAAAATACTTTAAATTGCTCTCCTGCAATATTTTTCAGTTTTGTTTTTATAATATCAAGAGGCGGTAAGCTAATGGTAAGCTACACGCCTGTTCATAAATGCACGCTAGACCTTTTACCTATCCAGTGTCGATATGTTTCATAAATATCACTGCTTCAAGGTCATCAGTTCCTTTTTCACTTAGTGTAGGGAATTCAGTCATAAAAAAAGTATTTATTTTACGACGACTTGAAGTTTATTACACTGTGAAAATCCGACGACATTAGAATAACAAGGTAAATTTTGATATGATGTTGTAATCGGTATGCAGGCAAATTTTCTACTATGACAGTATAACTGTCATCTTTGGGCTCAGAAAATTGGTATCTACAAGTTGTTAGCTTACATATAGTGACTTTAATAACTTTTTGGAGTATACTGTTTCCTAGCGGCTTTTTTAAATTTTAATTTAATTTATTTATTAAAGTTCAGTCCTAACCACAGAAATTTAAAGGTAAAATTACGTTTGCCATTTCTTTCAATCAAATATCAGTATTTTGCTGAAACGAATTTCTTCTCCGTACTACTACTTTGGTAGATAACAAGTTTGTACCCTTGGTATAATAAAGCCACATGTGACCATACCTTAAAAGTGCTTTTGAATGAATGAATGAATTAAATATTCTTTATTGCACATTAAAATTACTATGATAACACAGAATAGTAATCTAAGTATCACAGAGTAAGCTACATTAACTTACAACAGGCGGTCTTATTGCTAAGTAGCAGTTTCTTCCAAAAATATCTAATATGCGTGAAGTGCTTTTATCATATGAAAGTCATAAAAATAACACGATCTATATGAAACAAATTATGTATATGTTAGACTTCTTTTATCTTATCTACTTATTTCTTTAGTAGAATCTTTAAAACTGTTTCCTGAAAAGTTTACATTAAGGTTTATTTTGAATTAATTATAAATAATCTTCAATTTATATCTTCAATTTGCACTCTATATTTAAACGGGTGTTGTAAAAGGTTTCCATGTAATGATCAACTGTCAATGTTTGACATGACGCCTTTGCGAATTTTATGTTTTACCAGCGTGTATTCTGACAGCTAAAGAATGAAAGTCGGTAGGTAATACAAGTGATAAAGTGTTGTTTTAAATTAAAGAAAGTAGCAATAGGTTGGTGGTAAGTTTATATTAAATGAAAAGAATAAATGTCAATTGGTTGATGACTATACCATCTCAGTCAGCCCGAAACGTTGGATTGTTTGAAATTCTACCCGAAAAAACAAATATATGCGATTTAGATCCGAAAAATAGTTTCATTTCCTATTTGTAACAATTGAAAACTTAGGATCTAGACAGATAAACTGCATTTCAACTGCACTTCGACTGCAAATTTGCAGTTTGAATGCAGTTCATATACAGTTGGTCCAACTGCATTTGAACTGCCTGTCTGTCTAGAGCCTTAAGAACTCGATGTATTGTAAATACAATATGATAAATCGAAATTGCATGACTTGAAATAAGGTATGCTTTGATGAGTTTTTTTTAATTCTGTCAGTTAATCACATTCATTTAACAACAACAATTCACACACTTAGCCCCACACTAGGGTAACCCTGTACCGCGGGTGCCATGGACACACACACGGGTAGATAACCACAAATAACACCAAAACTCACGAGAGAAATAAATGTAGGTTATCTTTACCTATATCTAGTCTCTAACTAGCGTATTCCATGAATTATGAGCATCAGAGTAACAAAAATAACAACAATACAACATAATTAGCCAATTGAGAAATGTTCGTATTTAAACGAGCCTTGGCGGAAGTCAAAACCGGAACCTGCTAGTTTCGTATAGAGTGCTAATTGCGAACTGATATCCGTACTTGCAACATTTGATAATTTCAATAAATTGTATCCTCGACTTAACTTATTTTAAGGCGAATATAAACTATATTTGTTTACAATAATAGTTTTGAGTCATGATACTCTAAGGTAAAGGCATAAAGTCATTCATTTTATTATATCAGTCGCATTAAAACTTTTTTGATATCGTGTCCGAATTTTTTCGAATTTTGAAATCGCGACGTATTCAGTTTTTAGGAATTGTACTAAAAAAATATAGATTTTTTGAAACTTAAATTAAGACCTGTCAAGTCTGTTTAGTTAAGATAATTAAAACCTTAGTTAATTATGTATCACTATATCACTTCAGTGTCAAAATAATATCTATGTCAAAAGTAAAATTTATGTCAATATTTTCCATATCCAAAGAGAATGTAACCACTATATTGACACATGTGTCACATTTCCTCGTTTCGTCTAATGTCTTAGTATATTTTTTCCATCCTCTACGGTCTCAGTCTACTCTTTCTATGTCGAAAGTTTGGGGTTGACTTATGATTATCTTGAGTTTTTGATAATAGGTGCCGAAAGCAGTATGCATCCACCATATTTTTTTTTCAAGATTTCTCTACTGTGACATTTTCTTTATGGCGCTAGAGTTAGGCCCTGTTTAGGCTATATTTTGCATAAGATGTTAGTTCAGTTTCTTTTTCTTTTGCAAATCTAATTTTATGTTATTACACAAGTGTATAGGTAGTCCTATTTTTTTTTTATCTTATTTGAGGATCGAGCGACAGGTCAACCTCGGAACAACCTCGATTGCATGATACCAATTTAATTTGGCCGTATTTAGAATTGTATACCTCAGACGTGTCAACAAACATGTACTTAGTGTGACAAGGGTACGAATTGGTGTCCAATTTTTTTATCATTTAGGCAACTTTTTTAATGAGGTGTATTACTTATTCATCGTAAAATTGTAGAGCTGAGGGTCAACGATATTAAAATTACCAATGTTCTTTAAAGTATATCGTTTCGGTGCTGTAAATGGCACCAAATGTAAGTGTTTTCTATTTAATAATAAATCATGAAAATCCTAATTGTTAAATAATTAAAAAAGTTTGAACGTAGTACATCGTATATTTCTCTTTTTTGAGAATATAATACAAATACTGTTTTGTTTCTTTTCTTTGTTAAAAATTTGTAATTTGTTTGTGTTCTACAATAAAGTGTTTACATACATACAAATACTATTTTGTTCCGAAAAGATATTTTAGGGCTTAATTGTGTAATACATTTGTGCAACAAGGCTCTAGGATCATTCGACAACGACGCAATTTCAATACTTTTTTAGATCTTAGAGTTTCCCACTAAAGATGTCCAAAACAAAGATGTTGGGACACATTAATGCAGAATCTTTTACATCAAAACGTAACCTGTACGATTTCTTTTGCACTTAATTTCTCATATTTAAATTTGCTTCTATTTAATTTACTTTGAAAAAACTACAGTGATTTCTTAATTAAGCTAGGCCAAAAACCAAACATCTTGCTTGGTTTTCGACACCAAACGAAACGAGCATACCGACCATTGAAAGGTAAATGGAAAAAATTGGCCTATATAGGCCAATTAACTTGTAATATCATATGCTATTGCCAGTTTTTTTTTTCAATTTGGAGCGGTTACATACAGTGACATTTAGCAGCGATGCAAACATGCGTTTGTGAAACGCGCAATTACATCGCAACACTAGCGATTAATAGCGCTTATGTTGAACCATTGAAAACGAGGATCGCATTTGCATCACGTTTGCATCGCGGTTGCATCGCGTTAGTATCGCTGCCCAAGGCGCGCGTGTGAGTAAAGGTAGACGATTGGCGACTACATCGCTACTGTATCGTGACTGAATCGCTGCAGATGCGCTGCTCAAGTCGCACCGTGTGTTAACTGTCTTACCATTGATGTGTTTTCCAATATAAGGCATAGTTTCCCAAATCTTTTGGCTCACCGTCCACCAAAGCAAGAAAAAAAAATTTCAACGCCCACTACCACAAAAAATAATTGAAAACACGTTTATATTAACTCAACACAAAAATCACAAGGAAAAAAATTATGGGTATATGTTGTTTAGTTTATAAAGATAATTTAGATTTTTTTTCAAATGCGGTAGCTTCCCCTCGACAGCATCAACGCTACTCCAAAATACGTCTCTTCAGTACCCACAGGTAGGGACTATTTTGGGAAACTATGATCTTAGGCTCTCTTTTGCTTTTTCACCTTTTTTCAAGCAACGCAGTTTGGGGCAACATTTTACTTTCACTAAATATGGCATACTACGAGGGTCAAACTGAAAGTTCTTAGAAAATTAAAAACTGATTACATTAGCCAGTTATTAGTTTTATTATATCTTTTCAAAATATTGTCCATTCACATCAATACACCGCTGCATGCGATGGAACCACTGGGAAAAGCACTTTGCCCTCTCGTCCTTAGGGGTCTCTTCAATGGCATCGCGATACGCAGCCACCGCTTCTTCAGCATTCATAAACCGCTTTCCTTTAAGTTTTTCTTTAATTTTTGAAAATAAATAAAAATCACAAGGCGCGAGGTCGGGGCTATACGGCGGGTGACCCAATAATTCAACGTTTGATGTCGCCAAATAGTCGATCGTTCGCTTGGCGGTGTGCGACGAGGCGTTGTCGTGGTGAAGGAGGATCCTACTGCGAGGTCGTTTCTCTCGAACTTTTTCCAAGACAAGTGGCAAACAATTGGTAGTGTACCATTCTGCAGAAACTGTTTTTTGATCCTCTAACACAATTGTTGCGAAATGACCTACCCTTCCAAAGAACGAGGCCACCATTTTTTTTCCCGCACTTTGATCTCTCTTCACTTTAGTTGGCAACTCCTCGAAAGGAAACACCCACTGAGCAGATTGTCTTTTGGTTTCAGGATCATAACAGTAAATCCAGCTTTCGTCACCTGTTAGTATGTCGAACACAGCATTTGAGTCACCTCCGTTAAATCTTTCAATCATTTTACGGCACCAATCCACACGATGGAGTTTTTGAGCCTCAGTCAAATTATGAGGTATTCACCGGGCGCAAAGCTTCCTGACCGCTAAATGTTCGTGGAGGATTTTGTGCACTTGACTCATACCGATGCCTAAGCTTGTCCGAATCTGCTGATAGGTCACTCTTTTGTCAGTCTCTATCATACGCCGCACAACACAGATGTTATCTTCAGTCGTCGCCGTAGAAGGCCGTCCCTCACGTAAATCATCAGTGAGATTAGTGCGACCACGTTTAAACTCATTAAACCAGTTGTAAACAGTCGCACGAGATGGGGCTTCATCGTGAAAGGCCAATCGTAGTCTATCATAACTTTCTTGTTGACTTAAATGACATCGAAAGTCATAAAAAATCATTGCACGAAAATTTTCTCGTGTTAAATTCATGTTGACGTGACACAGACAATTTTCAATTTGCCGCCAAATCGTAAAACAAATGACAAATGAATGAAATATATACTCAGTAATATTGGCAAAGAGTTCTATTTTCAAATTTAAGAATTATTTTTTTATTATATTGTTTATAAGTGGCCAGTTCTAAGAACTTTCAGTTTGACCCTCGTATTCGTAAGGTTAAAGCGTATACTGTCGTCAGACACTTAAGTATAATACTTAAGACTACAAATATATATATATATATATATATATGTATATAAGTGTAGACTGCACATCCTTAGTAAAGTTCGTGCAGGTATTAGGTTTATTTTAAAAGTTTCCAAAGAGTGCAGTCACTTGATTTAAAATATATCTTGATGTATTTTAAAGCGACCTCGATCGATATCTTTTTAGTTACAAATCTTTTGTAAATTAGTCTGTCTGCCTTGTCCGTTTCGTCAACCTAAAGCGCACAGTTTTAATGTCCTTTATAACTGCCAAACAACTTGTCAACTAACGTTTTACTTTCAATTTGTTACTAAGTTATAGCAGACGGTTTTAATTGGTTACGTAAGGGAAGGATTTAAATTTGTGGAAACTTTGATGACTTAGACGATGGTATCTATAAAACACTCCTTGCTGATTAATCGATTGTTCGCCAAAATTTAAGTAATTCACATCAAATTACAGCGAAGCCAGATTAGAGGGTAACGTTATGTACTTTAAGTACCAGGTTACCAGAAAGTGGGCAGAGGTCATACAACACCACCTCAATCTCTCCCTCCTTGTGTTCAGTGGTGTTTAGATGAGCTGCCAAATCGTGACTACGGTAATTGGTAATTGCCAAGATAGCTTATGGACCCGAGTTTATCTCGCACATTCCATCTTTTTGTGTGAATATAGTGCAACACTGCAAAGTGCTATTTTTGCAGGTAGCTTACTTGTGTAATAAATGACTGCCCTAGTTTTGGAATTAGTTTAATTTATAGTGTACCTTTTTGAACTTTGTAAAGAATATCCTTAAACAATATACCAGTGCACGTAAAACATCGTGATATTGATAAACATAATATTCTAACTATTGGAGCGACATCTGTATTCAGCCGCTGGTAGCTGTAGAGATACTTGGCCGAGTGAATAAAAACTTTCATAGATTTCTCACAGAGGCGCTACGGCAAATAAGTCGTTAAAAACCAAAAACAAAGGTCTGGAATGAGCGCTTAGGAAAATTCATAAGTTCTGCTGGCTCGTTCCGTACGAAGGTTTTTTTCTAAGTGTTGGATCTTTGCTTTATTATACATTATGCATTATGTTTACTTACTCAAAAGATCAATTTACTTATTTATTAGAACTGCAAGCTTCATTTGCGTCCAAAGTTCTTTATGTGTAAATGCCGGTGATAAACTGTCTATTTATCAAAGTTTTTCAATCCATTTGGGAAAACGACATTCGACTAAGTGGTCAAGTATACAAAAAGACAACGATTTTCAAATTCAACACTCAATTAAGTATAAACTTGAAGAAAATGTTAATGAAAAGAATACTATGTCAAGCGATGATTTTCACGAAAAACTGGAGGGTGGCAAGTGGCTGATGTAAGAAAAACCATTTCAGATTTTTCAGCGATTATGTTTCTGTGTTAGGCTTCTTTTGATCTTCTAGAATTATGGTAATATTAATATTTGTGTTTTATGATACAAAATGACGGGACGAACAAGTCGTGCGTCTGGTTTATAACAGTTGCAGTGCCACTCAAAGTTTCAGATCGCAATTAGGGTCACTGCCACAACGCCCGTCACCCTGATATGTAAGTTGACAAGTCCTATGTGCCTGTAATTTCACCGGCACCCTTACCCTTCCAAAATGCATCGCAGACGCCAAACAGTAATGCTCACATTACTGTTTGGCGTCAGAAATAGGTAAAGTGGTAGTACGTCCCTATGCCAACTGAGAAAACAATGATGGTCTTTAAACAGCTAGATTTTCATGAAACATAATTAAAAATCATCCTGCCTTATTTTAATTAATTTTCAAATAGAATAAAAAACCGCTTCGTGATTCGGATATGCTTATAAGGCTTAAAAACTATAACAAAAAAAATTGAGTTAGAGTCAAAAATATGACAAATTCGTATTGGGTGATGATTATTCCATACGTAGTGTTTTAAATCTCTTTATATAAAACTCACAACATTATATGAAATTAGATAACGTAATACGTTACGAATATGCAAAAAAGCCTTGAATGAACGTGTGCAATTGATTCAGTTGCGCGCGCGTCAGCCTTTACCGTACCTTATAATTAGACGATATCAATTCGATGCGATAGCGCGCCTTGCGAAACCCGACCAGCTTCTAAGGGACCATATCGATACTTCCCACGCTATAAAATGTTTCATATGATGTAAAGTTCAAAAGAATATAGTCGTAAGGGGATAACATAGAAGGTTTACAATCTTATGTACTCCAATTTGAGATACGACTTTTCATTTTTCGTTGAAGCCCTAGACTTAAATCGAAGTGACCATCTTAAGTGGACACATCAGTCATGTACTTTAAATTCTATTGCCAGGTTCATTAGAAGTTGAAATCGTCTGTACTGTGATGAGGTTATGATGTTTTGTAGTTAAGTTAGGATACGCGTTAGAATCAGGATGCTGTAACAGTCCGGACGTAGGTCTAATTACCACAGCCACTCAATATTGCAAAATGAGCGAAGCCTATACTCGGCCATACCCTCCAGCTAGAGCCGGTCCATTGTTACACAAAACACATTTAAAACGTTCAATGGTGTCTTATAATGACCTGGGTGTGTTCATTTCATGTGCTACCGAAGGCTTAATGTTTAAAACAATAAACAATTTAGCTTATCTACCATCGCTATGCAGCGATTTCTAATTAATCTCAACCACAAGCCCAATTAATTGCTGTTATGAAAGTTTAATTACAACTGTTATGAGGAGTATCCAATGATAAATTTTATCTATGACAGGGTTTTCGGAATAAATTAGATTAAGAAGTGCAGTAAAATTTTAATTTGATAACTTATTTAGTTGCGCCAAACCAAGTTTTGATTTAATTTTGAATACTCACATTGTGTCTATACAATCTAAAAACTTTAAATTTAGGGTTGAGCTTTGACATTTTCCCATGAAGTTATATCGTTATATTACATTTGGTGTAATAAGGTCACATCTGTAAAATGACAACTTTTCAGGAGAGAGGTTTCACATTTCTACGAACGAAATTTAGTTGATAGTTTTTTTATGTGACAAAAGCACTTTTGACGTTTGATTACTAGTACCTTTATTATATATACCAAGGGTACGATATTATGTTCTATAGAATTAAGTGTACAATAATTCTACTGAATTCAATTCTATTGAATGAGGGTCATACTACGAAATTTGTGACTGGTTTTCTGTTCCGTAGTATTTAAACGACTATGGAGTGGAATTCCCTGCCTGCAACTTATTCTCTGAACGCTATAACTTGGGCCTTTTCAAGGCGAGAGTGAATAGGTATTATTTAGGTGTGCATGCTCCATCGTCGACGTCGTCGATGAGGTCACTTTCCCTCAGGTGAGTGGAGGTCAAATGCGCACTCACATTTTATAAAAAAAAAAACAAAGCCAGCGGTGGATAATATAATTAGTAGCTTAAATTTTCAATAGTTGATAGTAATACATTTTCTGCGTTATAAAATTTTATGTTGCTAATCACCTGGTTCAATACGGCTTGAAAGAGTTTGTTTAATGTCATGTAACCGACAAAGGCATAGGTGGAGCGCTCTCTTTTTTCGTCATGTTACAAATGTAACATGACGTCCAGTAGCCCTATCATAGGCATGACTACGTTTTTGGACTTTGGAATAATTTAATGGTATTGATGTAAAAAAATAATTTTAAATTTACTTCAATAAAATTCAACAATGAACAAAATGGGTGTGATAAAATTATAGGTAAAATGCATGTTTAGGGAGTGTCTGGGGGCCGGCTCTGAAGCACAGATAGATACTCCTTGACCCACCGAGTACAGAAGTGGTCAGCCAAATTAGTGATTTCTTCGTACGAGGTCATTGTAAACCTATGACGATTTAGTTAGACAAAGGGTACCAGCGAGAGATATTGTCAATCATTTAAATACACTAGATGGATTACTATAATAACTTACACGAGATCAAAGAGTTTGTGGACCAAAAATATCCTGCAATGTAATGATAATTAATACCATGAAATGATATTCAATACCAGAAATGTTTAACGCATTTGTAGGCGTAAGTACTGTAGCTCCATACAAAATTGCAACAATTCATGTTTCCGTAAAATGTTCTTCTGCACAGCGAATCTTTGTAAAATCCATATAAAATTTTCTGTAAATGGTTCCTTTGTAGTAAAATGTCCTAATTTATTTAATAGATTTGAAACCTACGTGAATGCAGTAAACGTTTCTTTACGCTGTTTATTGAGTTGTAAAAAAGACGAAGACTTTTGTTAAATAATCATGTAGGTGTATTTTTATTAAAGATGACTCACAAATTTACTGATCTTTAATGGGACGGAAAATACAATACAATACTAACGGGCGATGACGCTAAATTCGTAATCTTCTTACACTATCGCATTATTGACAACCTCCGTATTGGAGTGACTTGTACACTGATTTTCATCGTTTCGCCATTTCTAAGGTCCCGGATTCGATCCCCGGCCGGGTCAATGCAGACCGAACTTTTCAATTTTGTTCCGGGTGCAGATGTTAGTGGTATCGTCGTTGTCTCCGATTTCCATAAATAGTTACTTGCTTTAGCTTTAGTTACTTACTTTGAGATCAAAGCAACGTATGTGATGTTGTCTAATATTAATATTATCCACACTGGATAACGTCGTTGCAAGGGGTTATCCAATTTTAGTGGTATATATGTCACCAAAATATGATAAAATGTCACTGATGTTTGTGAATTTGTTCAAAATATTTCTCATGAGTATCTCGTACTGTGGCCTTACCATGAACTCTTATTACAGTTCAGTATAGGTTCGTAACGACAAAAAGCGGGATGGTGACATACACTTCATGTAGCGCTGTCTCACAACGATTTATTATAGATCCTAAACTGAATCGTAATAAGGGTTCATGGTAAGGCCCCTGACCTATACAAATACATGTAAATGACCTATACCTATACATGGGTATAATCTATACAATTATTCACAGCTACTTAATCCCAGTTATGTTTCTGATACGCACGATATAAAATTAAGGCCAAATTAAGGCCCATCATGATAATCAGAGCAAGAGCGCAGCGTAATGCATCTAATATAGGATACGAGCTAATAATTCTGCGCCTGCGATGGTGTAATGACAGGAAACTGTATGGGTCACGCAAAATTGATATGGAATAGGTAATGCTCGCATAAGGTCGACTGCGCACTTCCTCTTATGCATGAACAGGCTTTTGAAGCAAGGATTTGTGTGAATGTCAGTTTTAAATAATACATGCTTGCTATTTAGATAGGTAGTTAAAGCATTTTAAGTGTTTAAAATTAGCTGCATACTTTTAAAATAGACAGGATACTTTTGTAACATTGCATTTGGAAACTCGCGTACAATTATTGTTGTTTTCTTTTATTAAAAGGCGTTTTTTTTCGCTCTTAGCATTCTTAAATAGTTTTTGTTAAGACGTTAGCATCAGATTTGTTTTCTTTTGCTTTACTCTTATGGTTTATCTCGATAAGTTTTTTGCTTGAGTAAATTTATAGTTTGCAATTTCATTTAGCGAATAATTAATTAACCTTTAATAAATTTACTAAAACTGAACTGAACTGTTATACAGTAATCTAAATTTTCTATTGGTAGTATTTATTATGCTATTAATTTTATCTTAAAATCTTTGTTACAGTTCTCAGTCGCTAAAAATTACTTTGCCATCGTTTCGCATTTCATAATCCTTTTAAAGTAAGTGTAACTGCAAAGCCAACAATTTCGGATTTTCGATTATTTTAAGCAATACAGAACGTTGTAGAAATTGTTTTTTTTTTGTTTTTGTCGAAAATGCAACCGGATATTTTCAAAAATGTCTTTGTGGATCGTCTGAGTTCATTATAATCGTATGCGTCCTGTGAACGCCGATGGTAATATAATGAGTCTCCGTCGCTCTGATTATGTTTTAATCTCGATCAATTTAAATTCGAAGTTTCGAAAAAAAAATTACATAAAATTATTCCGACGTACTTACCGAAACTGCGGTGTAATCTTCGGGTAATAAAACTGATGCCCGATATAATTCTGGGAAGCGTCGTTATATTGTGATGTTGGGAGATATTTCATTGATGATCTGAATCGTGATATGATCGCCAGTCGATCTGATCACCAGGTCACTGAAGGCATCTGGGGGCTATAAATTGTGTCATACTGTTTTAAAATATCTCATTACCACCATCACGACTTTTCGTATTAACCCTTCATTCTTTTTTAAATTTAATGTCTCTATCTCTCGCAAGAAGAGTAATTTATCAAGTTATTGTTAAATGCCGATTAAAAAGCTTTCACAGAGAAATTTTTGATAAAAATTAACGAGGGCGCTGTATATCAATTATTATCGTTTGTCAATATACTTCTGAATTTCGAACCGACTTCAAAAAAAGGAGGAGGTTCTCAATTCGACTCTTTTTTTGTACGTATGTTATGCGACAACTCCGTATTTGTGAACCGATTTTGATGATTATTTTTGTTGGAAAGACGGTACCTCAAGAGTGGTCCCATTTAAATTTGAAGAAAATATTCCACCTTTAAGGTGGCAAACTAGGGGATGAATTACTTTTGAGGACGGTTTTTTTAGTACTCTGTACTGAGATTATTTTTTTCGATATCGATTTTGTATTCGAATTTAATTTAAAATTAACTTTCAATAATAATTAATCTGTCACGCGTCCTATTGATGTACTATGTGTGTCCGTACCAATATTGGTGAAAAAAAAAAAAATTCATATGTATAATTTTTTTACATTTATAATAGTTCATTGAATATCACGAAATTTTACTACCATGAAATTCAATTATTTTTTTGTGAAATGAATCCACTAGTTTGTTATATGTATTAATATTTTATATTTTTGACACTTTTTAAAATTTTGGATTTAAGTACAGCTGCACGTCAGAGATGCCGTGTGAGTTTAGGACGATACGGTAATCTAAATAAACAATCGTTAGAAAAATACTTATTTAAATTATCATCTTAATTTAAAGTCAAACTACATTAATAACATTATAAATTTGTAGTGTAGCGTATGGGCCGCAAATTACAGTATCGACGGTTGGGATACTTACGCCACTTTTAATATGAATTATTCAACGAAAAATAGTACACAATAATTATAATAACACTAAACAGTTTAAAGTAATTCACATAAAAAAAAAAACATACTTTCACTGTAATATGAAGATGGATTTGCTACTCCGCAAACCCGGTGAAAATTAAATCATGTAAAGTTCCTGCGCTTGTGTTGAATATTTTTAATGCATTTAATTTTCCCACCCTTTCTCCGAATACAGTTAAAAAAATAAATAACACAATCAATTGACTGTACCTCCTGATGTCATACACCCTACGCCTAGTACGAAGGACCGTCTTGCGGCACTGCGGATATGACGATATGGAGGTCGAAATCGGACAACGTGACCCCGAGATGGATTTAATTGAAGGAGACCTATGTTCAGGAATACGAGTATATACTACACATAAGTCAAGACGATGACCATGGTAAATAGACCTCAGTCACATATATCGCTTAGCATGTTTTATAACAACAAAGCAAAAGCATAAAAATACTATAAAGTAAAAAATACATTAAAAATTATTACTTATGGAAAATAATTGTGAACAGCTTTGTGAAGACGTTAGACATTATTACAGCTAATTGGACGAAGGTTGAAATCTTTTAACCCGACTTCATCATAAAATAACAATGATTGTTTTACAATCGGGTCCACCAACTTTTGTACTATTGCAAAGAAAAAGAATATAAAGTATCACAGAATAAAAAAAAAAACGCTTCGCGAGAGCTGACTTTTACGCTCTGATATTAAATTATTGCCTACGAATGTGACATAATATCAATACTGATAAATTTTCGTATGTTACACACAGTTCAAGTACTGTATATTTGCTATGTATAAAATGGCGACAAGCGCGTTTTCAGTAATCAGTAACTTTATTGCATTCCACAATGTAAAAATAAAAGATGAAAACTTATAGCTATTTGAACTAATTGTGGACCCTGTTGGGTACAGCAATTTTAGTAGAGAGGAGGACGCTATGCTAATATATTTCCTTTCCAAAGAGTAAAAATTGTTTAAATTGTGAAAAATATTTAAGTTGTATAAATTAAATGCACAGAATATAATAATAGTAATGGTGTACTCAACAAAACTAAAATGTAATTAAAATATCAAATTATAATAATATAATATATAAAAAAAAATAATGAAAATAAAATAATATATTTATAATTTCTCTAATTAATTCATTATTTATCACTTAAGTCTTCATCTATAGTTTTAATTATAGATTATTCACCATACATACAGATTAAAAACCACACCATTAAAACGTATCTGTTTTGACGTGCTACACAGGATAGAACATCAAAAAAAAAAAAAAACATTTTGTCGGTGACAGTACGAAAGTTACAGTTCCGTTAATTTATGTAGCATTCTTGTTTTTATTTATGTTTTACTTATTTATTTACAAAATTTAACTTGTCACGATTTAATTTCAGTTGTAAAGGTGTAAAAAAGTCAACTTATTTTATTGTATATACATATAGTAAATCACGGTCATAAATGTTACATATAAAACTATAAAAAGATAATGTCAATAAAAGTAAGGATGCTGCTATTTGACGTGAAAGAGTTTGTCCAGGGAAGTACCACCTTACCTATTTCAGCCGCTAAGCAGTAATGTCAGCATTACTGTGTTTCGGTTTTGAAGGGTAAGGTTCTGGTGAAATTATAGGCACGTGGGACTTGTGAACTTATATCTCAGGGTGACGAGCGCAGTGCCAGTACCCCTAATATCTTTGCGATTTAAAGCTCTGTGTGGCAACAGTTATGGGCAGGCGTGTAGCTTACCATTAGGCGCACGACTAGTACGCCTCGTCACATGATATTATAATTTTTTTTTTGCATTTTTTCGATCTCTCATAGAACTATATAAGTTTATTACTATAAGAATTAAGTCATCCTACTACTTTTTTATATTTTTTATTTGAATACAAAAGTGCTAGCTGGGTTTGAGCGCCTCGGAGAACGTATGAAGTGCCCAATCCGCATCAGGCGGGCTAAAGCCTAAATCCTCGCTTGAGAGGAAACCCGTGCTCAGCAGTGGATTGATGATGATGATGAAGAACGGTATTGATTTCCATAACTTCAATCACTTCGACGTCACAGAAAAAAAACCATGCCATGATTTTATGACATAACACCATATTTGCATAAACATGTGCCTGTTTGGTTTTAAAAATCCTTATACGTATTCAGCCTTCAAGCATGACAGCTTACATCAATGTATATAAAGTAATAAACGTACTCATCAAGGGTTGCGATACAACACGTCGCGTCGGTTCGAGCCAGAGTGACAAGAGACGGATAAGGACAAAGTACCTGAAGCTCCAAAAACATAATTTATAACTACATTTAACAGAAGAGACTGCCTGACCACTTCGTCCAGTATTAACACACACTACATCATTAAGGAATTCCTTTTATTGCGACTTTAAATAAGTCTGCTCGCCGATCGCCTTTAATAAAAAGAGGCTACCTTTCTCCAAGGTTTTGCAATCGCCCTTCTTTTAAAGTGGTTATGCTTTTGCAATTTACGCTTCAACAAAGGAAATTCTTATACATTTTTGTGGCAATTTTTACACGCTTTTTGTTTAATAATCACTTAATCTGTGGTATTTTTGGTTATTTATGCACAGTTGGGAACGTTATGAGCGCATCGCGGCTCATCGGCAAACATTGTGCGCCTGCGCAGTCGTTTGCACCGCGCTATAATGAGCCGATATTAAATGTGCGTGCGTGTTTTAACCAAATTGCCGCCTTTGGCTATAATGGAGTATTTTATAACCTTGTGTTCTTTTTCAGCCAAAAAATGAGAAATAATCTTTAATATTGTACAGAAATACTTTTAAACGTGGCAAAACCTTAGCAAAGAACTTAACCTTTGCAGTTTCTTGATTCAAATACGACGTTAAACACTTTAAATGTCCGCTACGAAAATTGATTTTTAAATTACTCAATTGTATGGGACGTTAATAATTGAAAATAATGATAACTTTATTATTAAAAAAAAAAAGAATCACTGAAATCGCTTTACAAACATCAAAGTAATCGCATAACAAATACACAAAAATACAGTTGAAATGAGAACCTCTTCCCTTTTTATAAGTCGGTTAAAAAAGTGAGGTAGGTCGTACAACAAACTTATAATATTGTATGTCCACTTGAGGTAATTACGAGTGTAACCCGGTAAGAGCATCAGCGGACGGGACACAACAAATTAGTTTTTATTCTCAAACTCATGGCCTATTTTCCCCCGTATAAATCATACCTTAATATGGCTTAAGTTTTATATGGTCCTGTTATTACAATACTACTTCAAAAATAACATATAATTAACAATGTACATATAAATGTTTAGACGTTGTGATCTTTAATTGTTATTTAACGTCATGTCAAACGCTGTTATCGTTTTAATAACAATCTGCAAATGTAAAGAAGAGGGTCACGAGAAGGCCAATGTTAATGTTTCTCTACGCTTTACAGAAAGTACTAATTACATTTTTGCCGTGATACTGTACATGTTTAAAATTTTTCTTAAAAACGTAAAAAAACTAGTATAATAAATAGCTTTTAGTAGTAATAGAGTTCCTAAGTGTTTTCTAAGTATTCAATCTTTGTATTAATAAGTACAACAAACTAGTGGAGTAATTTCACAAAAAAAAATTGAATATCGTGGTGGTCAAACATCCTGACATTCAATAAAAACACTTAAGTAGATCTCCTTGTGAAAGAGTTTGTCCAGTGAAGTACACCTATTATATGAAGCTACCTTACCTATTTCTGCCACCAAGCAGTAATGTGAGCACTTCTGCGTTCCGGTTTTGAAGGGTAAGAGTGCTGGTGAAATTACATGTACGTAAGACTTGTTAACTTATGTCTCAGGGTGACGGGCGCTTTGGCAGGGCCCCTTACAATTTAAAGCTCTGAGTGGCACTGTAACTTTTATGGACAGGCCTGTCGCTTACTACCAGGCGCACGACTTGTTCGTCCCATCACTTGATAACTTAAAGGAAAATGGTTTTAATTTCTAAATTTACGTGTCCAGCACGCGGTTGAGAAGTGCTAAAAATGCAGTGGGCTAGCACAATTCTTTTTCCATTAGGGATCTTGACCACTCTTGATCGTTCGAGTTTGTATACGTAGTAAAGTTCCATCAAAATGGATCAAAGTCAAAGTTAAATAATCATTTATTATTTTATGCTACTTTTTAGGGTACTGCTCGTTCGCTACGTTAACCTTCCTGAGAAGAATATGCAAGAAACTCTAAGGATTGCTTTTTTCAAACAAACTTAAATGCTATGGAATATACCTTGAATCATAATTTTGTGGAATCTAGACGCTTGATGTCTTTCCATACTTCTTTATCTAAAACATACTCTTCAATTTTGTAATATGACTTGTCAATTAAAAAATTTTAATGTACTTTTTAAACTTAGGAAATGATAATCTTAATATATTCTCCAGAATCTTATTGTAAAACATATACAGTTCCCCATAAAATATTCAACAAAAATCGTTAATTCGTTAAATCTAAATTTTATGTAAATTTGAGCAAGGCCAGCTACCTTAATCGTTGTAGTTACAGGAAAACGATTCTAGAAGATTATCTATGAATTTTGAAGATATTTTGATTGGCATTCACAGATTTTGAAAAAAATGGTACAGTCAGCGAGATACAAGGCAATTTTTACAAAACTTTTTTTATGCCATTCGATCCGGTAAGGATTAATAGTCTATATGGGACCAACTTAGGTAAGAGTACTCTAAATGTCACAAATCGCAAAAAACTTTTTATCATACATTTTGTAGGGACCTATTTAATAACCAGTTATTCTAGGCAGTTAAGGAAACTAACAATAAGGAAACTAACAAATTGACAACGTATTATGTATTTCAAAATAAAAACAATAATGAAAAGCAAAATAATATAAAAAGTCTATGATAGTAAGTGCTCGAATTGATTTCCGCAAAGAGTAAGTAGCGGTTGAAATTGTACTCAGATGGAGTCTATTGAAAATTGCTGCAAGTGCGTCTTTCAATTCTTGAACACTGTTGTATTTTTTTAATAAATTTAATTTTTTACATAGCCCCAAAGAAAAAATCAAGGGGCGTCTGATCAGGACTGCGTGGTGGTCATTTGATAGAACCATGTGTTCTAATTATAATAATTTATTTCCATACTTGAGAACATTTTGATTAAAAATCGTCTTAAAAGCGACAATTCTCTATTAACAAAACAAAACAAAGCTGTTCCAAATTTAAAAGATAGTGATATGATTACAATTTGGTTTTACTTAAGTCTTATTTGTAGAGTAGTGGCCAGTTTCGTTTCTAAAAAAACTTTTCATTTCAATGTGGTAAAAGATTTTTCACGATTTCTGCCATTACTCTTACCTCAGTTGGTCCCATAAAGACTATTGATCCTTACCAGAGACCGGATCGAATGGTATAAAAAAAGTTTTGCATTTTTTCAAAATCTGTGAATGCCAGTCAAAATATCTTCAAAATTCATGGATAGCCTTCTAGAACCGTTTTCCTGTAACTACAACGATTAAAGTAACTGGCCTTGCTGCCCCGTCTCAAATTTACACCCTGTATATATATATATATAGGATGTAGAGCAAGCTACGCAATTACGATTTATTAATTGCTATAAATACGATCGAGTGTCCCCAAACGACATATCCAAATTTAAAAATTCCATAAAAAAGGCAAGTGCGGACGAACTAGTTTGACAGCAGGCCGGCCTTGGTCAAAACTTAAAGCTTAGGTGACACCTTACAACATAATTACACCTGCAAAAAACGTCTTATCGCGAATACATTGCTTATTAAATTAAATATGAAAGTTTCTGTGCGGGAGGGATCATTGCATGTTTAAAATTCTGGAAGTAAATCATTATACTTTTCTGTTTGGAAAACTATTAAAAGTAGTATTATTATTATATAACCTTTTTAACGCACTTCAAAAAAGGAGAAGGTTCTCAACTCGATTGCATGTTTTTTTTTTGTATGTATGTTATGCGATAACTCCGGCCTTTGTGAACTGACTTTGATGATTCTTAAAAAGGGTAGTGGTCCCATTTAAACTTGAATAAAATATTCTACCTCTAAGGGTGGCTAACTAAGGGATGACTGACTTGAGGTCAGTTTTTTAAGTACTTTTTGCTGTGATTGTATGTGAGTAAAGTCAACCATTTCACTAGTAGCCGTTATTAAATCTTCAGTAGGGCACAATAGGGCGCGACTTTCGCGAGAGTGACATAAGTGCGAGATATTGATATTCTCGCATAAAGATCCCGCTCTTTATGTCGCTCTCACGCAAGTCGCACCCTGACGCGCCAGCGTCCATTTAATATTTTTAGGACATATAGGGTACTATGTCCAGTGGTTCAGCGTTTGAATCTCACTTAAAGAAATTGTTTTTGCTCCAGCCGACTTTAATCCGGAAAATATTTAGACTTTCCGATCGACCACGGCCATTCACATCGAAGAGGGAGACTGAAAAGGCGGCACAATAGCTGCACTTCGCCTGCGCTGGTTTAATGCTCAGTAGTTAATGGTAAGTGACGTCGTCGAGGATAGAATAGACTTGCCTAGACTCGCCTTAAAAAGGCCTAAGTTTTGTCTGTCCGGGAGTAGATAAGCCGGCGAAAAATTCCACGCTGTAACAGTCCGCGTCAGGAAGTAAAACGTTAAGAAAAGAAAAAACTCTGAATTTTGTATTTATATTTTTATTATATGTATTTATATTTTGTATTGGTAAAAGAACACAAGTGATACTGCATATGTATTATATAGTAGCAGTAGAGCTTCGTCCAGGGAATTACTACCCATTTCTGTCGCCAAGCAGTAATGTGTGCATTATTGCGTTCCGGTTTTAAAGGGTAAAGATGCCTGTGATATTAAAGGCACATGGGTCATGTCAACTTATGTTTCAGGGTGCTGGACGCGATAGCAGTGCCCTTAAGATCTTTGCAATTTAAAGTTCTTAGTGGTACTGCAACTGCTATAACCAGCGTGTCCCTTATCACCAGGTACACGATTGAGACGAATCTCACCACTTGGTAACATAAAAACATTATTATAACGTATAAATCATATCGAGTTCTTAGGTTTTCGCGATTGCTACACATAGGAAATGGAACTATTTTTCTGGATTTACGTAAATCGCGTATATTTATAAACAAACCAACGTTTTGGGCCCTTTACAGGTCACGGTTGACTGATAAATCATAAAGCATATTTAAAAAAAAGATTTTTAGATAGAAAAAATATTGAGGTGCTTTTGAAATCATGTTGTAAAATTTTCCTAAAGCCCTCACGTTTTTGTGTGTCAAATAAAATGTACTTTTTATTATAATTATTTATGGGTAAATAAGTTCATGACACAAAGTGTTCCAGAGAGGAGGTTATATATTTTAATCATATGCTACAGCTATACCTAATAAATTAAAACAAAATACGGTTCGCATATCTCTCACATTTACGTGCTGTGAATATATCCGCTCTGTAATTTTCAAAATCAGTTTATAGGCAAAACATTTGTTTCGAAAAGGAGACAAAATTTTCTCTTATCATCGTTATTACTTAAGTAACGTTCATTAAATAAATCAAATGTATTATATATCATCTAAACTTATTAATAACCGTGTCAATGAATTATTTATAATTAGCGGTGCAAGAATTAATTTCACAGTTTAATCTATGAAATATTACACGTAGTATACCAGTTTGCACCAATGGTAACTGTTACGCAATGGACAAATTTTATGAAAACTTTGCTAATTTATAGCATTGTCAAACCTGAATATGGGCAAATAAATTATATTTAGAAATATTTTCACTTACTAGTCTTGGCAACGGTTTTGCAAAATAATGACTCATGACAAAGTACTCTGAATAGGATTGGAAAGTGTTTTGTAATTATAATGATTATGCTTACACGAATGAGTGAATGAATGAATGAATAACTTTTTTCAATTTTTGTTTGGCTTGCCAGTCAATTTAGTTATTCATAATAGTACAAATGAGCATGGATACAATCCACATATTTAAATATAACCAAATTAGAGTTTTTAAAACTAAACTACAGAAATTTAACATATTATATGGATCACTGCAAGTTTATTTAATTCGGAAACTGGGACCAGGTATATAAGCGAATTTCCGATAGCAATATCAAAACATCCAAAGAAATTTACAGAAGCGCAATAAAAAAGTGATATATAATTTGAAAACGTATTACTTAGTTTACCACTACGTTTGAAGAAGTTGAAATAGATTTTACGGGGGGTTCTTTATTTATTCAATAAAATTGTTAACAGAATAGAGTCGAATTTTTTCGGTTTTCGCGATTGTTGCACATGGGAAATATATAAAAGTAATAATAATTAACACACTAACTCATAGCCTCGTACCAGGGAAACCCTGGGACTTTACTCTCGTTCTCCATTCAACATCCGTCAGAAACAAATACTGTTACAATGTCGTACTGTCACACATACATCAAAATTGTTTGTAAAAAAGGACGAGGTTCTCAATTAGACTATTTAATTTTAATTATAATTAATTTATTTTAATAAAATTAATTTAATTTAATAAAATTAATAATAAATTAATTTAATTTAATAAAATTAATAATAAATTAATTTAATTTAATAAAATTAATAATAAATTAAATTATTTTAATAAAATTAATTTTAATTTAATTTATTTTAATAAAATTTATTTATTTTAATAAAATTTATTTATTTTAATAAAATTAATAATAAATTAATTTGTTTTAATAATTTTTATTGTTCAATATTTTTGTGTACGTTATGGGATTACTCCAACATTTCTGATACCGATTTTGATGTTTCTTTATAAGTTGGAAATTACTGCTGACATTACTGCTTGGCGGCAGAAATAAGTAAGGTGGCAGTACTTCCCTGGACGAACTCTTTTACAAGGAGCTCTACTGCTACTAGAGATGCTAATAGATGGCAAATTAGGGGACACATCCGGTTTATTGCATTTACTCAAATGCAATAAACCGGACTTTCTGCTAACCGATTGTAATAAAATTTGACACATATCGTCGCCTTACTTTCTCAAACTCGTATCTTAAAGTACAAAGTTACTGAGATGCGAAAAATGGATTGTATATACAAATTTTGCAGGATGCTTTCACATCACATTTCCTTCACATGCACACACTGGCTTTTACCTATTCTGAAAGTAAAGCATCCAAATTAACTCCCTTGATAAGATATTTAAGATAAATAGAAAGTTTTGATATCTCCTGAATAATCACTCTTTATAAGATACAAGTTTGAGAAAGTAAGGCATCGATATTTAGCTGCAATTCCAAGGAAATTGAAATGTTGTGGTAAACTAAAACTGATCTGATGATGGGAATGACAGACTGATGAGAGAAATTCCTCAACAATGTACAGCTACCTTGTGTTTGGGTTCATATGATTAGTTTTGACGAGGACTTCCATTTTCTTTTCAATTGTCGTTGAGAAGGACGTGGCAACGATCATAGCGAAAGTGGATAGCAAAGTAGTGGCTTTTTTTAACCGTCTTCAAAAAAAGGAGGTTCTCAATTCAACTGATTTTTTTTCTATGTATGTTACGCGATAACTTCCGCAATTGTGAACCGTTTTAACGATTCTTTTTTTGTTGGAAAGAACCCTCTTTCCAACAAAAAAAGAATCGAAGAAAAAACTACCAAGGTAGGTACCCACCTACATTGGTCGTGGTACCATTTATGATATGTGAATACGGTGTCGCGCACTTCCCGGAAACCGAATAAAACTTGGCGAACAGATGTAATTCCACGCACTTTTGAGGTCGGTTTTTTAATACTCTCTACTGAGATTATTTATAAAAGTTATTATCAATTACTATACTTGTTTTTTAATCTCATCTTTCTGACTACATATACGTAATATGTGTATATATATATGACAACATCACGTACGTTGCTCTGATTCCAAAGTAAGTAACTAAAGCACTTGCGTTATGAAAATCGGAAACAACAACGGTACCACAAACACCCAGAGCCGAAACAATACAAAAAAGTTAGTTTTTCTACATCAACCCGGTAGGGATCCAACTTAGGACCTCAGAGATGGTGACACCATGACTCGGGTCGTCAACGACTCCATATTTAGTGAATTAATACTTTTCATTAATGCCGAATTCTAGTAACAACCCTCACTGTTCGATTCATGTTTTTTGATTACTCTTGCAAATATTTATTACATTTAGTGCCTCATTCATTAAGCAGTTAAATTAAATTAATCGTATTGCACTTTCGCATATGTGCGTGCACGAGATCCAATTAAATCTTATTACTTTTGAAAAAACCGAAACTGAAAATTGAACGTTATCAGTTTAATGCCAGTAACTTTGCAGCAATTAATTTTAATTAAACACGCAAATAACGCAACGCCCTTAAAAAGCAACTTAACTTGGTGATTAAACCTACTTGTAGTAATTTCGCACATGATAAGTAACATTACATTATCCCAAAAATAGCGTTGTCTTATATTTTATTTAAAAAATTGCGTTACATTTATGTCATTCGTATTCGTACATGATTTAATTTCAAAATGACAGGACAACAAATCATTATCGGTAAACCTCTCTGAAAAGTTGTGATGTCAAAAATAACTAGTTACTTATGTATACCTAGAG
>NW_020653853.1:12942633-12978353 GCF_003589595.1 Hyposmocoma kahamanoa | reverse complement strand
TATTCACACATTTAATTATATGTTATATAGTATAATGTACGTAGGTCACACAATTATGTTCACATCAATGCGGTATATATTTTATTTTATTTTAATTTATTGGAAGACTAACGGCTACCGTACAGAACAAAAACTTAATGGAGAGCCAATTATTATAGGTCCTCCCCGATAGACACACATTAAGGTGATACTAATGACTATTAATTATAACTATATAACTAGTAACTACTTACGCAACACTTTTTAATCTAATTACCTGATTCTAATTACTTACTCGAATAAAAACAAATTACTTATAAGACGCTTTACCGACGCAACACTAGTGTTAAAAAAATAATAATAACTCACACATTCAACAAGCCCAGCACAAATTACACCCAAACTCACGAGATAAATAAATGTAGGCCATACAAATATTTCTCCCGGCCCGGAAATCTAACCTGGGACCTCAGCGTGGCAGTCCGGCATGGTAACCGTTCGGCCACAGAGCCAGTTTAAAAAAGGTCGATATCAACCTGCTTGGACAAAACATTGAGGCTCCCTTCCCACGCAAGATATTTTTTATAGATATTTAGTAGCTGTAAAGCTGCTTGTGAAAGAGTTATTTCTGCCGCCAAGCAGTAATGTGAGCAGTACTGCGTTCCGGTTTTGAAGGTTAAGGGTGCTGGTGAAATTACAGGCACATGGGACTTATCAACTTCAGGTTCAGGGTGACAGGCGCAGTGGCAATGCGCCTCAGATCTTTGCGATTTGAACAGCTGAGTGGCACTGAAACTATTATGGATAGGGTTGTAGCTTACCATCAGGCATACGACTTGCTCGTCCCGTCACTTGATATGATAAAAATCTTTGTAGGCGTTCTAAAGGAAATCTTGGACACGAGTTCTGGGGAGTTTACAAGATCTGCAATCTGACGTCGTTCTCTGAGTTTTCGGAATTTATGTGCAAAATTTAATTTTGAAATTTACCATGAGCTTTAACGGTGAGGGAAAACATTGTGATAAAACGTGCGAACACGAAAGTTCATAACCATCGGAAAACGTATAAAGTCTCCAACCCGAATTGGGGCAGAGTGGCGGAGAGGAGACCAGTGCTCAGTTGTAGGACGTATAAATGAGTTAATGATAGGTATAGTGGTGACTAACAAACAAAGAACTTCGGTGTTTAAAATCATTGTGTTACGTGTATATCAGATAAAATAATCTAAAATTTATAGCTTTATAGCGGTTTAAATTATTTGTATTCGTTTTATCTCGGTTTCCCACGAGTAAGCGACTCAGCGACGGCGAAATTGCTTGGAATTCCAAACAGGTGGACGATGGGGTGGCATCCACTAGCCTCCGAACGTGACTCCAGACATTGGTGTAATACTTACCGTGTCTAGCTTCGGTATGTTTTAATTTATATGTTCAGTAATGTTTAACATTTATGTCAAGCTTGAGAATTGTGCCATTTAACCCGTGCTTAACTTTGGGACGTCGATTGTTACATAATAACGTGCCAGACAACCACACCAATTCAAAACTAGGGAATTCCATTTACTGTACTCATAGTACTGGTGCTCTTACCAGAGCAAGGTGATTCACTCCGGGGCAAACTATACAGATCAAAATTAAGTAAATAAATAATGCACACACTCATAGCACTACACTAGGAAAACCCTGTATCGCGGGTGCCATGAACACATACCTAGACAAAAACAAATTACACCCAAACTCACGAGAAAAATAAATGTAGGCCATTCAAATATTTCTCCCGGCACGGGAATCGAATCCGCGACCTCTGCGTGGCGACCGACATGGTAACCGTTCGGCCACAGAGGTAGTTAAGTTAGTTGATTTCGGTTAAATGATCATAACCAAAATGAACACTAAAGTAATTAATTACAATTACTTAATTAATCGGGTACGCTCGAAGATATGTGTTTTAAAATGGCGAATTTGTACACGTGTGTAACTGCACCTTTGCGATATACATTGTTGGGTTTGCTGTACCGACTAGTATTTATTTTTATTTTTTTTCACAACAATCACTTACTGTCGGCAGTCGACGCTGATTGCTCGTCTTCAGTCACATTTTATTCTACATTCGTTTTACACAATAATGATACATCTGAGTTGAAATGTCACTTGCGGCTTGCGACAGTAACGAACTGAGGAGCCGTTTAAGGATGCATTTACGTTGACTTTTGACATCATTAAGCCAATTTCAAGCTGACAATCCTCTGGCTTTACGGAAGCAACAAAATTTGAGTGTGAATTTATTTATTGTGATGTAGGTACCTCTGCCGTGTAAAATATTTAACAATATTTTTTGCAGCATTGTATAGCGCCGATTTCGAAACTGCGTTTCGGACATTGTCAATACTGTAAAGTCACGGTTGATATCTATTCTATACCTCTATTAAGTAGATCTATTCCTGTTTTCTTGCTAAGTCTTTAAAGAACTACGACGCCAAACTAAAGCACTTCAAGTTGTAATCATTAACGCATGGCAGGCACACTCTCGACAATCTGTTCTTCTTTAAGATTGCTAATGGAATCCTGGATACGTCTGAATTACTGAACGAACTAGGCTTTAACATACCGCGTAGGTTGCTAAGGTCCTAGCAATGTGTTAACCTATTCCGTACCCTGAACTCCCACTCCAATTTGGGCCACTTTGCGCCTCTGGCTAGACTGGCACGTCTGCATAACAAGTAAGTGTATGAACACTATTGACATCTTTGCCGACAGTGTGCCCAAATTTAGAGAGAGATATATATATATATATATATATATATATCTCTAAATATATATATATATGTATATATATACATGTATATACATATATATATATATAAGGCATATATATATATATGCCTTAATTATTTTATTTTGGATTTGTTTTTTTATTTTTTGCTTTATTAATATTATTTAAATTCTTTTAAATTTAATATGATTAATCGATTCAAATTGCATGTTGTCTTCACCTATAACTACTATACCATTAAGTTATTTGTTTTGTATTCTTAAATACCTAATTCAATGTTATAATGTGTATAGTGTTGGTGAACTGAATAAAAAAATTAATAAATAGACGTACTGAATTTTTTTCGAGATCTACATCGAGTATATTTACTTTTTCGAAACAAACCAACGTTTCAAGCTCGTTACAGGGAGTCTACTCACGTTAACTAACACTCAACCCATTCAAAAGACTGTGTCAAGTATCTTCATTCACATCATATTTCTTTTATTTTGGTCGAATATTACTCATTTGTCAGTAAAAGTTTCTGACGGATGTCGAACGCCTAGACCCCTGGTCCCATTGTCACGGCTGACTATACATATATGTATATGTATGTTGCTAGATTTTATTTATTGACTTCGTATGTATGATAACTTAAAATTTAGCAAAGCGATTGTCCAGGGTAACAGCTCAGAGGTGGCAATCGTTAGTCGTGTGGAGCGCGACGGGAAGTTAGCGTGCTTACGGCTCCGGTACCTATCTGGAAAATAGGAGGGTGCTGTACGTGCACCCGGGGCGGCTCACCTAAGGCATTAGCCTTACAGAGAACCGGATGAAGTGCGTGTAAACGTGCTGATCCGGGGTTAGGACCTGACTTAGATGGTCCCTGTGCAAGCTCCCTTGCACTGGTCATAGTGTCTTTCCCGCATAACCAAGAGGTTGATAGTGAGGGGCACTATAAACAAAACTTATGTAGAAAGATATGGGACTGTCCAGGAAAACATTGCTAGAATGTCTGTCTTTCTGCGGCCAAGCAGTAACGTGAGTATTACTGCATTACGGTTTTATAGACTACAAGGATGCTGGTACTACAGGCGAACGAGACTTGTCAACTTTATGTCTCTGTGTGACAGGTGGAGTGTTATAGATCCCCGAGAGGATAGTAGTAGGGGATTCAAAAAGACGGAGGGTTTTGATTAATCCAGCAATTCTTGTAAGTAGGCTTGTAGTATGACTGGGCGTATGAGTTGTTCATCACGTTATTCAATGACTACCTCCGTGGCCGAACGATTGTCATGCTGGACTGCTATGCACTATGAGAGTGTGCGTTATTTAATAAATTTAAATAAATATATCATAAAATAATAAAAACAGTTCTCATTTATTATTTGGCTGAAATTTAGCATATTGCTAACCAGAATTAATTTCCTAAATTTTGGCCTAATCATCGATGACAATACACAGTGACAAATAAAATGATATTTTTTCTTATTTCATTTATTTTATATTATGAATACTGCATTTTTATGAATTTATATTTGTTACTCATCTTTAATTCATATCTGAATAAATAATACATAGATAATAGACAACATCACTCACGTCGTTCCGATTCCATAGTAAGTAAATAAAGCACTTGTGTTACGGAAATCTGAAACAACGACTGTAACCACAAACACCCAGACCCCAGACAATGTAGAAAAGTTTCTACATTGACCCGGCCGGGGATCGAACCCGGGACCTCAGAGATGGCACCACGAAAACCAGTGTGTAAGCTACTCGACCACGGAGATCGTCGATCTAAAATGATACCAGTATTCGTATTTAGTTTTTCGATGATTTCTATACCTCATTGATGTAGTCATTTGTTATTGTACATTTGTAAAATAATTGCTTCTATAATAACGTATTTTTGCAAAGTGAGTTTGGTATAATTGCAAAGTATACAAGTAGAAACGTCGCAAGACGACGACGGCGGGATAATTTTCTTGTCACGGCGCTAATCGCTCTTTGATGTCTGGTTTCACATGTGCTCTAAACTTTCGCTTCACTTTGTCATTGAACACGGCTAAAATACATTTACCTGAATTCTATCGACTAAAGCAGTTCAAAACATTGTCGGAATGGCAAAATTAGTATAGCATTGATAGTGTACTATTAAACATTTTTCGTATCTTAATATTTTTATATTATCAAGTGTCGGGACGAACGAGTCGTGCGCCTGACAGTTGTAGCTGCAGTGCCACTCAGAGCTTTAAATCGCAAAGGCTGCACCTGACACCTTCAGACATAAGATGACAAGTCCCACGTGCCTGTAATTTCTCCAGCAACCTTACCCGTCATAACCGGAACACAGTAATGCTGACATTACTACTTGGCGGCAGAAATAGGTAAGATGGCAGTACTTCCATGGACGAACTCTTTCACAAGGAACTCTACTGCTGTTAAATTAAAGGTACAAAAAATTGTCAAAAAAAAACAGGTCTGTTTTCAGATTTCTTAAAAATTGCTCTGTTCCATACAAAACCCAGATAGACCGACGTAGAAAATAAAGAATTTGATATCTGTATGTGTTTTAACTCTTTATTAGATAATACATGTAGGCTATATTAAAATGGTTGGATATATATTTAATAACAAATTAAGACCAACAACAAATTAACTAACAATATGAACACAGTAAAAGTCATTAATAACGAATATGATAATGTAATGCAAATATTTAATTTGAGTTTGTTTTGTTTAAAACATTTTATTATAATATGAATAAACATTCGGGTTGCTTTATGTTGCTTTACCTTAACAAGAGTTCACCAGGGTGCTGAATCAGAGTTCATATTTAGGTACTGAAAATGTTTAAATGTATACTATCTGATTGCAATAAACAAATGAGTTATGACTTAAATATTGGCATTTAAATTTATTTATTTTAATCATTTTTTATTATAAAAGTAACCTAAAGAAAATAAATTTCCGACTACATAAACAAAGCAATTAATATTAGGAATATACAATAGATATTTAATAATAATAATGAATATAGAATAGATAATTAATACTTTTTTTAAGGCGGTCAATTTTATTCTTTAGAATGAAGTTCACTGCTTATGCTAAGTGTATTCTATTACCGCAAATGCAGTCTAAGTTGCGCGGGCGCACTAAAAGCGTGTATCGTTTAGATGGAAGATTGATGAGAGCTGCGAGCGCGTGACAGGCGCGTGACGGAAGCGTGTGGTATTGATTGCCCATCCATTATGGATTTACATAGCTATCGTGCTTTTATAGAGAACGGTAGGACAAAAAAGTAGTAGAATGGTGATACGAAAAGATTGAATTTATTGTTGTAATTCAAAAGGTGGCGTGTTGGTTCTTTGTTATTTATTTTATTTAACTGAAAGGAAACAGTATACACATATAACATTAATTAATTATCTATGATATGTGTATGGTAGAGTATGGTAAAACTGATTTCCACAACTAATTCGTAGCGCCTATTTTGTTCATTTTTTCCAACGCTTAATACAAATACATTTAAAGTGGGACTCAAAATTCACTATAACTTTCAACGGTAACGTATAATCAAAAACAAATAAATTTAAAATATTAATTAATTATACGTGACGAGTTCTGAGCTGTTCGTGATTGTTACACATTGTACGTGACCAACGGGTGACTGGTACAGGGTTTAGAGCACGTCAAGTTTGACACTTAACACTTAAATCCAACTCTATGCCGCTTACTATAAGAACGGTTCAAAGTACAAAGTGTCAAGTTTGATGTGCTCTTGACTGTACCTGTAACGATCTCGAAAATTCGGTTTGTTTTTAAAACCCAAATATATTAAAAAAATATGTAGGAAATGAAACTATTTTTCCGGATGTAAATCGCGTATATTTGTTTTTTCAAACAAACCGACGTTTCGGGCCCTTTACAGGTCCCATGTTCACGGTTGACAACGTTGAAACGTCGGTTTGTTTGAAAAAACAAATGTACGCGATTTAAATCCGGAAAAATAGTTTCATTTCCTATGTGTAACAATCGCGAAAACCTAAGAATTAAAAAAAAATATTTTCATATTTATACACAGTGTAAAAATGTGAAAATATAGTATTTTTATTAGAAGTGGTTAGTACAGTCACTTGCATTAACTTGAATTTACTTTGTCAAAATACGATATTAATTTCACCATTAATATTTGTTGAAATATTGTATTAGATTACCCATTGCATATTTGCTTATTAATTTTATTAATGTATTAAAAAAATAATTAAATTCATCAAAAACACAATGAAATAAAACAAATACTTATTTCGGTCGACAAGCAGTAAGGGATGCTGGTGAAATTATATGGGACTTGTCAACTTATGTCTCAGGGTGACTGCTGCAGTGACAGTGCCCCTAACATCTTTGCGATTTAAAACTCTGAGTGGCACTGCAACAGTTATGCATAGGCGTGTCGCTTATCACCAGTCACACGACTTGTGAGTCCCGTCACTTGGTATTATAACAAAAATCGAAGTCAAAAAAACAAACAATACCAAAAACAAAAATTAAATTTAAAAAAAACAATGAATTTGAATTCAGCTGCTTGTTTGTTAACGTATTGTAATAGTTATGAAATGTTTCTTAAATGTTGGATGAGAGAGACTTTATAACAATTACTTACATAAACATGTTGTGAATGATTTGTCGAACTTTTAACAGACTGATCAGGTTTGATTTTATCTGCATGTATTATTGTTGATCCACGTGACTGATACAGAACTTCTTCAATGTTATATCTGGTAGATGAAAAATGTCGACCAGTAAATTTGTTACAGAGCCCATATTATAAGATTTACTTGTAAATTATCTGTCAAATTTTTGACAGATACAAACCGTCGAAAAATTAATGCAGATGGTCAGCTTTTGGCCTTACGCGGTTACTTGGCAGGTCCTATTGCAAATGTTATTTAAGTAGTTGATTTTCATAAGCAATTTGAGGATGGTGTGGATTCAAACATAAATTCACCTCTATGACGCTAATCTAATAAGCTATAACTGTGAAAAGCTGATAGGTGCTGTATAAACTCAGTAATTTATAAGTTAATATGTGTATAATGCACTGTGTATAATTTTATACTTATCGTCACTGATGAGTGATGGTTATTATATATATCCTTATTACCACCTATTTAATTAAAACTTAGGGTTGTTAGAAGTTTATCTACGTATGCATTTAAATGGTTTATACTACTATAATTATATGAATTTAAAATAAAAGCTCGAAAAGTGTGTCAATGTCGAGGTTGGATAACGTGGTATAATAATGTAAAACTGGGTAGTTTTGCATTAGTATACCACGGAAATTCTCTGGACGCAAGCAGCGCAATGCCAGTCGTTATGATGATTTTATGGGGCTTATGCTGAGCAGCAGACATCTTTCGGCTGAAATGATGACGATTGAACAGTTTAGACGAGAGTTGGTTCCTAGGTTGACAATGCAGTTAAAGAAAAATGCGCTATTAATAAAAATTCGTACATTAATAAATAACACATATTGTGTTGTACATATGAATAAAGACATAAATAATTACTTATAATAAATACATTGATTGTAATAGTTCATGATATGATAACATGAAATAGCTTATGAAACATTTTACAAGTTATGTCTATAATAAACATTTTACAAGCAATTAAAGCCACTTACTCATTGCCATCACTTTTATTAATAACGCGTGTATGGATATTCTATATTTGAGCCGAGTAAATATGAGCCTTTTTCGAAAACTGCGCCTGTCACCCTGAGACAACGATGCCTTACTTTCTCAAACTCGTATCTTATCGCAAAACTTTCTATTTATTTTAAATTTCTTATCAAGGGTGTTAATTTGGATGCATTGCTTTAAGAATAGGTTTAAGCCAGTGTGTAAATATGAAGGAAAAGTAATGAGAAATCATCCTGCAAAATTTGTATAAACTGTCCATTTTTTTGCATTTCAGTAACTTTCTTCTTTAAGATACGAGTTTGAGAAAGTAAGGCGAAGTTAACAATTAATTCACCAGTACCCTTTACCATTCAAAACCGAAACGCAGCTATGCTCTATATAATCAATAAGATGGCGTACTTCCCGGGACGAATTCTTTCACAAGGTGCTCTATTACTACTGCTGATTTCTATGTAAATGTATAGCAAATCAATAGCTAGCTGTAGCTACGTATTTATAAATAAACTCTTGGCTATGAAAGTTGTTAGCTCTGTCGAGTTCAACCCTACACCTATTTCTGCATAGCAAAGTACCAGACACGTGTCTTCATGCCTTTAACAAAGTAGCAGTAGATTGTAAATATAAATTTTATCACTTTACGATCGCCGCCACACCAACTAGTCCATTAGTTTATTTACTATAGGAGCTTTAAGTAATCCAAGTTTAATTTATTTTAGTTTGTTTATTGAGATGAGAAACCTAAGCCTATTTATGTACGGATAATTGCCTTTTACATTTAATATTTAAATTAAACTTTATGCTACTGTCGATACGACGGTTTAAAAGCAAATGTACAAAGTGTAAAGTATTTGATTTTATTAAAATTTTTATTGAATTGATATTCAATTATTTTTTGTGAAATTACTCCACTAGTTTGTTATAATTATTAATACAAAGATCGAACACTCAGAAAAAACACTCAGAAAAAATTCCTTCGATCCGGTCGGATTCGAACCGACGTCTTCTTGCATACCGTGCCAGACGCTATACCAACTAAGCCACGGAACGAACCAACGGACCTCACGAATTTTTCTATGTGCTTGCTATAATTTGATTTTATAAAGTAATAACTGTGGTCGAATACCACGTACGTTATTCCTTAAACAACCAGAATTAGTACAATGTTCATAGGAAATATACACAAAACATAATTTTAGTCAAATAATGAAACGAAGATTACTTGGTCGTAATTAAGCACGTGTAAATTACATTAAACTGCCTCTGTGGTCTTACTTTTACCATGCTGGACTGCCACTTAGTGGTTCGGGCTTCGATTCACGGTCCAGGAGAAATATTTGTACGAGTTACATTTATTTCTCTCGTGAGTTTAGGTGTAATTTGTGGTTCTCTGGACGTGTCCATAACCCTTGCGGTATAGGGATTTACTAGTGAGGGGTTATAATTGTGTGCGTAAAAATCTGCAAAAAACCAAATTTTAGGCCGCGGTTTCAACTCGTGTTGTCTAAGCCATCAACTAGTGCTGTGAATATTTTGTATACGTGTTTGGTTAGGGAGTATTTTGATTTGATTAGTATTTTCAGTTTTTATTTATTTATTTATTTTTTTACAATTTCTAGTGACGGGACGAACAAGTCGTGCGCCTGATGGTAAGCTACACGTCTGTCTCTGTCCATAACAGTTTCAGTGCCACTCAGCTGTTTCAATCGCAAAGATCTGAGGCGCATTGCCACTGCGCCCGTCACCCTGAGACATAAGTTGACAAGTCCCATGTGTCTGTAATTTCACCAGCACACTTATCCTTCAAGCTTTTCTAAAGAGGCTGAAATCTTCAATAATGAACAAAGTCCCTAAATAAATAAATAATAAAATATAATTTAACGAAGGAGATGGTGGTAAGTGCTAGGGCTCTTTCAAATTATATGCCTATAGAAGTGCGGCAGTGGCACCAAGGCGCTATATCCGCGCCACTACTAATTTTTATACAATATTTAAAAACGCAGTTGCACCGTGACACCCGCACGCCACTTTTGCATCACAATTAGTGAACTAATAATTACTGAAGCGCTAAAGAAGCAAAGCTGCGCCACAGTCGCACCACTGCAGCGCTTCTACAAGCGCCTAATTTGAAGGCAAAATTAGTTTTTTGTGTTCTTTCGTATTTTATTTTTTGTCTCTTTATTTTGTTTTCTCAAATTCGGGGAGCATAATATTTGAAAATAAATATGGATGTTTACAAAAATACCAGAAAATTACCAAAATAATAAATTGGCGTAGTGTTCATTTGAGGTATCGTTTTGTTTTACGTAGTTCGTGTTATTTTTAAGACATGCATGTGATAAAAGCACTTTTGTCGTATGATATATGGCTTCAAAATATCAAAAGGGTACGATTTCTTTGCAGACGACTTAACCGTCACATGACTCTGTGATATGACGGTTGGTAAAATTAATTACTAACCACCACACCATCCTTGACCATACGAGTATAAGCAAGAAGTGAAGTATATCACAACTCCCAGCATTTTAATGGCACCAACCATTATCATAGCAATACCAAAGTTAATTAGACGAAAGAATGAAGTCCATCCATTGTGTTGATAGATGTCCCGTCCAAGAGATGACCCGAGATGATTATATTTAATTAAAACTATTAGTGTGCCACTGTGATGACGTTGTTTGTTAATTATAATTGATAATAAAACATTGTGCTTGTTAAATATTGTTTTGGTTGTTCGAATACGCCGCCGTACTAAAGATCGAATTATTTAATAAGCAGAATACCTTAAATAGTTGTGATTGTGATTGAATGAATTCCTTCAGTGTATTAAACATATTTGGTTACTATTTTTTTATAATAACAAGCTATAGGACGAACAAGTTGTGCGTCTGATGGTAAGCGATACGCCTGTCCATATAGTTGCAGTGCCAGTCAGAGCTTTAAATCGCAAAGATCTTTGGAGCACTGCCACTGTGCCCGTCACCATGAGATATAAGTTGACAGTCCCATGTGCCTGTAATTTCACCAGCACCCTTATAAACTGGAACGCAGTAATGCTCACGTTACTTCTTGGCGGCTGAAATAGGTAAGGTGGCAGTACTATCCCGGACGAACTCTTTCACAACGAGATCTATTGCTGCTAAAAATAAGTTTCACAAATATCACGTCAAGAATGTTCTCAATTTGTTTGTATTGCGTTTCAGACTTCCAGTGTTTCATGCTTATTATTACGGAGGAAGTCTGTCAACTAGACGAGCAGTATAATACGGATAAACACAAATTTATCAATTTACAAATTGTTTAAGCATGTGAACCTGATTTTTTACCAAAATCCACTCTCTACACTCACTCACTATTTCTCCCGCGAAGCAATAATGGTCACATTACTGCGTTCCTGAATGGAATGGGGCGCTCGTAAAATTACACGCACATGGGACTTGTCAACTTATGAGTCAGCGTGACCGGCGCAGTGGTAGTGACGCTCAAACATTTGAGATTTAAGGCTCTGAGTGGCACTGCAACTGCCATGGACCTGTCACTTACCATTAACTTGTTCGTGCCGTTCTTAGTATCATAAATAGAAATTGACACTTGATACTTCTAAGGAGAAGGGAATTTGCAAAGAGTTCGGGTAAATAAAAAGATATATATTTTACAACACTTCTGTGTTTAAAATAAAACAAAGAAATATGCTGTACGTGCTTAACACGTTGTTTCAACAAAAAGACGAAAAAATTAAACGTTCACGATTATCTCATAAACGCGTAGACAGTATAGGCTCGCAAAAAAGTAAAAACTTAGTATTCAAGTAACAGGTACAATAAATTTAAAAAGGAAATAAATGCTGCTATCGAGGGAATTCCTTTTTTTGCCTCTACTAATGATACTTTGGCTCTTCGTGCTATCATTGCAATGCCATTCAATCTTTGTAACGTATCTTTTTATTACCTTTGTCTTAAGTTTCTTTTTTCTTTTATGCTAAAGTCACCTCTATTCAAATATCCATAAGTAGTGTTGTTGTTCAAATAAATAAATGTAGATACGTCGTTTTGTTTTGTAAGGCAAACGCGTGCCTAGCTCGTGCCAATTTGTGAATAGCGCCGGACGCTCCGGGCAGCTTTCTTTCCTCCATTGCTAAACTTGTTAGTTGAATATCACTGCTGTGTTTATTAGGGATGTGCATTAATTTATTGATATACATATCGATTGACAAAGTACAGGTGATCGAATCATTATCTCGAAAACGTATATTTAACAGCATATATTAATGTTTCAGTTTCAATATTTTTGGTGATTTCTTTTTTTAATGGAGAGTTTTAGTAGGTATATTTAAATTAACTATAGCAATAAGCATTTTTTGTTCTCAGGTTTCCTTTATAACATATTATTGAATAGTAAAATGAATCAATTCGTCCTGTGTTCTAGAGACACACGGTATTTAACGATTTTGGTACTTCCTTATTTACAAATTTTTATACAGGTGGATGATAATTCAGCTGGAGATACTGTGTCGCTGTAGGACGCTGCAGTACCAAAATCCAATAAAATATGGAATATCGATAAATCATTCCATCTCTACAGCTTTCGTGCTGGCCTCGCGCTCCTGCCTACCGACCGCGGCTCATTAGAATGATTGATGCACTGTTTGAATGCATAAGTATGTGCCTACCAACCATTACACCGGTCACGAGCAACCAACAATATGTCGGACGGTTAAGAATAAGATCACTTCTTATTTTGCCGTCTGAACTCCATTATTTACCGAAGCGGTGCGAAGTAGTCCTGTGTTTCATCAACCAATAGTATTTCATTATTTTAATGTCTACGCGCGGGTTGATCAATTGGCGAAACTTTGGATGGTAACCATTTACATGAGTTACTTTTATCATTATTTAACCAGTTAACAGTTTTATTTTTTCAGGGTTAATGAGAACATTTGAAGAGCTGTTTAACGTTATACTATTATAGGCATTGCACCCTGTTTTGTTCTTAAATAACTGCCAGTTAAGCCTGTGTGTCACCGTAGGTGCGATATATTTATGACCGTATCACAATGCCAATATTGCAGAGTATGTTGACGAAAGTTATAATTTAGAATACTTAATCGCTGTGATTTTGGTGATTCCATAGAAGTGGACTGTATTTTTGGAGTAGTCGGACAATTTTGTCCGACTCATAAACATCACTATTTACAAATGTACAAATGTACATTTGTAAATAGTTATGTATATGGTCGAGGATAACTTATAAGATATAGAATTTTTTAGGTTTTTTTTCAAATTAAACGTTCTAGTAAAGAGATTCATATGAACATTGTTATCATAATTCAATCTTTTTTAGCGTTCTCCTAAATATGTTCATGGGTGTTAGGGCACGCAGGGCACATTTGAGATGGGCCATCGTTTCAATCGCACTGTATAAAAATCCAGGTTAGAACCATCCGAAAATCCGACACTGAATTTAGACAATAAATGTTTAATTTAATTTACTGGTTATTTTGTTTATAAATAAGTACAAAAAAACAAGTTTAGCGTGATGCGGAGCACTTTTCACTGAAGGTTATATATAGCTCCTTGCGCAGAAGTTGCTTAGAAGGTCTTTTTTATTATTAATGACTTTGCCTTCGCATTAAGACAATGAAAGGGTTGGGAAAGCAGTACTACAGATTACGGAAAAGGTACGGAATTTGAATGAAAAAGGATATGGTGGGTTGGGTAGGTGAGTAGCTATAATATACATATTTTTAACAGAGATTAGAGAATCAGTTCAATCACAAGCATAGGAAACGCAAAATTTTGTCTCAAAGCCGGCTACGTATTTGCGACATAAATGTTTTTCTTTTTTTAATTTCCAGAGCAAAGGTCTGCGATGTATCGAGCTCACCCAGAAGATACCTATTCAATCGCATCTTAAAGATTTCCGTATTGCGTGTGCTCGGAAATAAAGACGCAGGCTGGGAATTCCATTCCTTGGCTGTACGCTTTAAAAAAGTCGGCGAAAAGAGCTTCGATGAAAAAAGAGAGCGGGCGGAGTGAGCCGGTGGAACTCATGGCCACGCTCACCGAAGTATATCTTTGGAAAACCGATTTCTTTGGAAAATTTAACCTAAACAGATGAAATTTATTTTTATTAAATAATCTTTATTTACATGTATGCGCTAGACAGGTAAGTTTGCGCCGATGGCCTACACTATGAAGCTTGGACACGAGCTTCTCGTTGCTAATAAATCTGGTTCTGCGTTCAACCATAAACGTGTTGTTGGTATTTACTACAAAAAAAAAAAAACACTTTTCAGCAGGCGCGCCATTTGTTTACTGGTTTTTATATCGTAAAATAAGTTGATCCATTGTTCTTTTTAAAAAAATGCATTTTAACAGGCGCGTTTTGACACCTTGAATTTATTATTTTTATCTTTCTATATTGTTATGTTTTTCGATGTCAAAGAATTGATTTTAATTACATATTTATAGTAATTGCAATTTAAGTTAGTACCCTTCCTCATTATCATATAACTCAGAACGTGTGTCGGTTTAAATACAGAGTTTAGTACATACTCATAGTGTTCATATTATCATCAGTACGTATGTGTAAATAAAATTTTCCAATGTTTATCATAGACATTTCCTTAAATATTTATACCCTAGATATCTTCTAAAAAATCCGTCATCTATAATACACAAAAAATAAATTACTCGTACATTCCTCCTAAGGTGATTGCGTAAGAGGAAAGGGAGCGGCCGTGTGTAATGTGAACGAACAATTATGCGATAGTCGTGGATGATAACAATTAAATTAAGAGATGTGTGTCACTTTCGTGACCCCACGATGTGGCTCGGCTTCTGTATGAAGATATTCGTGCTTGTCAGAGTTATGCATTCTTGTCTACGTACTAGCTTTACAAATTAATTTAAACCGAGCTACGTTTGTTGCGCCATTAAACAAAATTAACTAGGGGCTAGGGTTTCTATTTATAATGGTACTAAGGTAATCGATGTACTTATAATTATAATATTTGACTATTATCGACTTTAACAGACTACAACGAGACTATACCGTTGTATAGTCTCGTTGTCGTAGTCTCGTTACTCGTTAGTAAATACCAATATTGTTATGGTTTTGCATTTATTCCACATTTATTCTATGCTTTTGTACAATAATGCTTATTAATAATAACTGGTGCGCGAGGTCCGTGATCTCGGAGTTACCTTCGATGCTGGTCTCACATTTCGGGCTCATGCTCGGAATGTAACAAAAAATGCGTACCAAAGGTTAGGGTTCGTGCTTGCTTGCATGACGCTACCCCACTTTCTACTGCAACAACGCGCACATTATACTCCGCGCTGATGCACCCTTAAGACGAATGCAGTGGTCTGGGCTCCACAGAGGAATAAATACATTCTTATGTTGGAACTAGACCAAAAAAAGTTTTTGAGACGTATCTACAAAAAGGACCACTATTACTACCCATACTTGTACGCAACACGCTTCCTACAAGGTCACTTGGGTTTTGGGTCCCTGGAATTCCGTAGGAAGTTCACCTTAATAAAATTTGTTCTAGATATTTTGAGAAATAATGTTGACAGTGTCTACAACAGGCGGCGTGGAGTGCCCCTCCTGGCAACTGCCCCCTCACGTACCAAACGGCACCGACACTCGACCATCCTCCGCGCGACTGCTCTCCTTAACTCCTTACTCGCAGCATCGCCGCAGTATGATGTGTTTATGACTGGGATGACCAAATTGATGAATGAATGGAAGAGAGTGTTAGAGAGAACCCAGGAGGATTATTAGTCAGTAGGTAATCTTACTTTAGGTAAGTGATTTGTTATTAATTATGCTATAACACCATGGTGCATACTGTAATGTTACAATATTTTAAATAAATAAATAAATAATGAACGTTTTTTTCTGCTTAGGTTTTTGTGGATGTAGTTTTTCTAAAGTAAGTAGTTTATCTTTAAAATTTGTGACCTTGGTTTTTTTGATAACAAGTGACGGGACGAATATGTCGTATACCTGGTTGTAAGCGAGACGCCATTTGCAGTGCCACTCAGAGCTTAAATCACATAGATTAATAATTAAGAGAAACTGTATTCGTCTCAAGGGTGCTTCGCACCAGCGCGGAGTATAGTGTGCGCGTTGCTGCAGTAGAAAGTGGGATTGCTTTATGCAGCACGAACCCTAACCTTTCTTAATTTTACTATATTCGTCATCTAGAGACATAAGTTAACAAGTCTTATATGCTTGCTATTTCACAAACACCCTTACTTTCTTCAAAATCGGAAAGCTGTAGTAATGCTCATATTACTGCTTGGCGGCAGAAACAGTTAAGGTGGCAGTACTTCTGTGGACGAACTCTTTCACAAGGAGCTCTACTGCTACAAAAGTTATTGGTCTGAATACCTACTTAATGCATTTCTTTTACAGTATGTACACTTTGGAAGGTATGTAGGCTAAATCTATATAAAAATAATATTTTAACACGTTAATCTAAAAATATAATAAAATGTTCTCGTATTAAGCACGTATTTATATAAGAAAAATTAATTAAAATAAGTAATTAATCATGCCACTAGAAAACAAGTAATTTATGTTGACGTTTCAGTGTGATTATATTTTTGTTTATACTTTTGTAATATAGTCACATTTTCATGTCGATTTTTTAAGTGATCGTGTGAATTCGTTGGTGTCTTTTGTATGGTGTATCGTTCTGGCGATGGCGTAGTTGTTATGTTACCGGTCTTTCTAAAATAAGCATAATGTAGAATTCAAACCAAGTAATTTACTGAATGTAGGTACACCCGCAGTAAAGTTATCATCATAAATCACTTTTTGCACATCGCCACACCGATTCCGTTCTACTTGCAATCAATTCCATATATTTAAAACATGATACGTTTACTAGGTCCATTTTGTGCTGTATATCTTGTTTAAAGTATCATTGAAGCACAAAAACAAACAGCTGTCATAAATCTTTCAAGTGGTCTGACATAATGCACGATTCAGTCGTTTTGATAAAACAAAATTATTTCATATGATGCAATAAATTTAATTCCTATATGGTCGTGTGGTTATGAAAAGTTCCACAACATAAGGATACTTCTTATGACCCTGAAACATTTTGAATCGGGTATGTTATTATTATTAAAATACACTATTTCCTTCCGGGTTCTTATTGGAATCGAAGGAATAGCATCAGCTAGCGACCTGCATCCGCAGGTATAGATATGAAGTCCAAAGTGTTTGGGTATAACGTAGAACTAAGAACACGATATATTTGTATGCTTTTTTAAATTACATTAATATTGTGGGCGCTCAAACGTAAAAATAACTGTGCGTTACCACAGTTATTGCAGTAGTAGACCTCAAAGCCAAGTAATTTGAGCATTACGGTGTTCTGGTTTTGAAGAGTAAGGGTGCTGGTGAAATTACAGACACATGAGACTTATCAACTTATGTCTCAGGGTGAGGAGCACAGTGGCAGTACCCCTCAGATCTTTGTGTTTTATAGCTCTGAATAGCACTACAAGTGTTATGGACAGGCGTGTCGCTTACCATCAGGCGTACGACTTATTTGTCCCGTCACTTGGTTTCATAAAAACAATTGTACAAAGAGACTCAGTACGTTACGTACAAGTTGCATTTAAACTTATTTTTTAACATACACTCCAATAACCTGGTTTCAAGTCAGGAAATTCCTTATACTATGAGTACCAAAACAACGGAATTCACAGAAAAAACATTTTCCCAAATTGGTTCTATCGGGAATCGAATCTGAGAAATATTTGTAAGGCTTAAATTTATTTTTCTCGTGAGTTTCGGCGTGATTTGTGGTTGTCGATATATGTGTCCATGATACCCATGTGATCCACGGTACAGGGTTTCCCTAGTGCGAGACTATGGGTGTGTGCATTATAAAAAAAACCGTTGGACCACCGAGGTCGTCAACTGTTTTTTGATAGCATTCCAACTACTACTTTGACCTTGTGATGCACCACGTGTGGTAACATCCTTAAGGATACTACTTTCAAGAGGGAAAAATCAGCGTCCTCTGATTTATTAGATGCGATCACCAACCTGCTTGTCACGCGCAGTGATAATAGCAAATCTTCTTTTGGACATGCTTTTGTCCAAGCACCCTCTTTTATACATGTAAGTGGTTACACCATACACTGTGAACAGGTGTTGGCTAATATTGCCCAGTTTGTTGTCAAGTCCGTCGAAATGAATAATTCAACGGCTTGAACAGCTGAGGTATACAGTTGTTGCTATGTTGACAAATTAATCCTTAAAATAAGAGGCGTAATAAAAGCACGGCGTGATAAAGAAATTAGTGCTAATGAAGCTCGTGGGATGCAAGGGCAAGTTCGAATCGTGGAATATTAAACACACTGCATTGTGATTGATAGAAAACTGAAGTGTTGAAATAGCCGTAGGTGTGTAATAATCATGAACGCATACATCCGTTGGGCATAGGATTTCACTAAGTAGATAATTTCATAGTCAGTGACAACCATCGCGTATATAACCAGAAATAGAGACGAAATAAGGGGCATACATTCCTGGTAATTCATCAGTTATACTATATGTAAATATCATCACTCGTTTGCACTAAAATATAGACAGCGCCAACAACTGACTTGTGTGTACGTCTCCGTATATTCCAAAAAATATTCTGTATTTATTGTAATAAATAATATCTCTAACAATGGCGTGCTGTACTATTCGTTGGTGTGGGAAAAATAGCAAACATCTTACAAAACAAACGGAATCGCATTTCATCGGTAATTAAATATGAAATATGTAATTTTCGTCCATTATAGCAAAGCTCAAATTAAACTGGTCTTTTTGTGTTGAAACAATTTGACGACACCCGTCAATTGTTTCGAATTCGGGCAGGCCAATCGGGGCGCAGTTGTCATCGTAATGATATGGCAGAAAAGTTTTCAAACAAATTAAATGACATTTCGTCTCTATTTCTTGTTATATACCTGATGGTGTCACCTGTTCCAATGCTGGGTATATTTCTTCGAATTTGCTATTTTTTATTTATGATATTATGTAATGTGACAAACAAGTCGTGCACTGGGTGGTACGCAACACAGGTGTGTCATTGAAAGATTTTAATGACAGTTGTAGAGCCACTAAGAGCTTTAAATCGCAAAGATCTGAGATGATAAGTTCCGTATGCTTGTATTTTCACTAGTACCCTTGCCTTTCAAAACTGGAATGCAGTAAGGCTCACATTACTGCTCGACGTCAGAAATACTGCCGTCCACTAACTAAAAGGCGGCTAAGTGCCAAATGGTCAAATGTTCGTTGTAAATAGGAAAAAATACATTACAAAATTCTCTTTTAAAAACAGTTAACGTGTTCGACTTATCGGAACTTATTCTAACGATGCACAGCTATCATTAAACAATTCCAATATTCCAATAGTTATGGTTTTTTAGGATATCTCAAAAAAATATTTTATCACTTAGCCACGTTTTAGCTAAAAAAAAAGAAAAAAGAAAGGGGACGGCAGAATAGGTAAGGTGGCAGTGCTTCCCTGTTTCATAAGGAGCTCTACTGCTACGAAATGCAGTTTCATCGCCATGAAAAACAACTAACACTAATGTACCCTCTGTCCAACAAAAAAAGAATCATCAAAATCGGTTCACATGGAATTATCGCGTAACATACACACAAAAAAAAAACAAAGAAATACAGTCGAATTGAGTACCTCCTCCGTTTTTGAAGTCGGTTAATAACGGGCTTATGTGCCTAATGAAGCAAATAGTATGTAATACGAAAAACAATATCAATAACATTAAATTATAAACTATATAAGTACTTAGAGACATAAATATTTATTAATATTGTACTTAAGACATTGATGGAATAGTGGATAAATTAATGCTCTTTAACTCTCATTTTGTAAGCCATTAAGATAGAAGTGAGTGCGGCAGCTACATTGACTGTGGTTACAAAGAAAGCATCGCGACTGCTTGAATAGGTTCCAGCTGCAATTACTGCTGCTCCACTAGGTGACGAGAAAGTTATTTGCGGCACTAACAGTTATCAAAAAATTGTAGAAATAATACTTTTACCCTTCGAAGACGTGGAACTCCCTAAATCGTATTGGGCCAGCGTGGTCGACTGTGGCCTAAACTTTCTACCTGGAAGATACACGTGACTTGCAGTGGAACGTAAATCGGTTGACGGCGAAAATTATTAAGGTGTAATTTTACAGAAGCCTTTATTGAAAAATATGCCGCGTAGAATTGACCATGAGGAAATGATAATGGAATAAAACCTTAAAGCGGATTTAGTTCAGACATTTTTTAACCGAATTCCAAAAACGGAGGAGGTTCTCAATTCGTCTACATGCTCTATAACTATAACGGTCGGCTTTCTGGCTGTTCCTTTGAAGATAGCCAGGTAATCTCAATTCTACGGAACGGAAATAAGATTGTGTATTGGTCTGAAAAAATAAGTTATTTTGCGGCTGCAATAAAGTAGTTACGCTGCGACTAGGGCAATTACATTTATTTAAACAAATCTGTTTATTTAAACAGGTCTTTTTTTGTGCTTAGTAAAACCAAAATCATTCAATGGTAACCGCTCTCAATTCGACAGTATTTTTTTTGTATTCATGTTACGCGATAACTCCAACATTAGTGAACCGATTTTGATGATTCTTTTTTGTTGGAAAGCGGTAACTCGGGTGGTCCCATTTAAATTAGACAAAAATATCCCACCTCTGATGGTAGCATACTAGGGGATGAATGACTTTTGAGGTCGGTTTCTTTATTTATTTATTTATTTATTTATTTATTGCATATCACACATGAAGCTTACAGGTAGTACTTACAATATAGGGCAGTTAATATGTGACGCCGTGCAAGGGCACAGCAACTGTGGAAGACAGTCTCACATTGACATTATTAATACAGCAATTTAATTAATTTATATACAATACAATTTATACGTTATGAGTTATAAATAAAATATTAGAACTAAATAATCATTTTATCAAATCGTCAAACGATAAACATCTTTCTAATTGTACTAAATAACATATGTCAATTAAACATTATAGGTAATTAGAATCTTTAATTAATTATTTTAAATGTAAAGTCATTGTAGCAAATCGTCAAAAAATTCTTTTAAATTATAATAGCATTTACGAATAAGGAATATTTTTAATACTTTGCAAAACTCTGTAAATTTTTGGAGATTTTTAATACTATTAGGGATATGATTATAAATTTTTATTAACATAGTGTGTGGGCCAGACGCAACTATTTTCATTTTGGAGAAGGGGATTTTAAGTTTGTTCATGTTACGGTCATTTCTTTTATTATTCTCTAGAGGTGAATAGAATTGGGGATGCTTTCTAATGAATTTAATTCTTTCTAATTCTAATTCTTTAGTACTCTGTTAGTACAATCTTTATTGTTTTATTAAAACGGTGCATGTACAGCAATTTTAATTTGAACATTTCCTAGTATTTTATGTGTCTCGGACCGTAAAATACTAAACTTATTCACTATTTCGCGGAAACTATAACATTTTGTTTGCTGTTCATACTAACTGGAGTATAATTTGAGTGAATTCCGTCACAGCAGGAGTTTCGGAAGTGGGTCCTTGATATCGGCATTTTACAACCTACGTGCAAATGGTATTAATTGTTTATTTATAGTTTCCAGCAACAGAAGTACTCATACCAATATGCTCAAGCGATCCAGTTTACGCGAATACTCGAGATGCCATATGATGTTACAGTTTCTAGTAAATACTTGGTGTGCTCTGAATCCTAATTAAGATGGTCAATGCGGTTTTGGTGTTGGCTGGTCCGGTTCTCAGGCTTCAATTTGATGCCAGTGAATTGGTATAAAAAATGCCTTAAATGTAGTTAGCACAAAAAAGTATTGATTGATATAAGTCAATCGTTGTATGTCGGTTTTTTATTAATAATATTTAATATTGGATGCGGAGGTCCCGGGTTCGTTTCCCGGTAGGACTAATAGGGAAATAAACTTTCGAAATTAGTTCTGGTCTGGGTTAGTTAACTGCCTCCGTGGCCGAACGGTTACCATCCCGGACTACCACGCAGAGGTCCCAGTGTTCGATTCCTGGGCCGTGAGAAATATTTGTATGGCCTACATTTATTTATCTCGTGAGTTTATGTGTAATTTGTGGTTGTCTATATATGTACATTCAGGAAATCCGCGACACAGGGTTTCCCTATTGCGGGGCTATGTTGAGTGTGTGCGTTATTATTATTAGCGCCCCGGAGTGAAGTCAGTTGCTCTGGTACTCATAGTACATGGAATTCCCTAGTTTGAGACCAGGCAATTGTTGTGGTTGTCTGCTACATTATATTCTGTACCTGAAATAATCACTATACAGTATTGTAATTATATATCTTTATTGTGTTTTTATGGATTGTCGATCTCGGTGGCCTCACTGGCTGGTGGATGAGGAGGTTCTATTTCCGGCAGGATCCATTTGGGAGATAAACTTTTCTAAATAGATTCTGGTCCTTATGTCCTATTTGATGCGGTACTTATAGTACAGAAAATCCTACAAAGTAGCAATAGAGCTTCTTGTTTTGTTTGTCCAGGGAAGTACAGCCACCTTAGAAGAGGTAATAGTGCTGTTGAAATTACAGGCGCATGAGTCTTGTAAATTTTTGTCTCAGGGTGGGTCGCAGTTGGAGTGTCTTTAAATTTAACGCTCTGAGTGGTTATGAAACTGCTATGGACAGGCGTGTCGCTTACTACCACGCGCACGACTGCTTAGTCCCTTTTGAGATAATTGGTGTGCTTGACTTGTGCAGTGGTATTATTATTAAAAGTAAATTGCAATTTTGTATGCCGATTCTAAAAAATGTTTTATATAAGTGGTTCGATTGTATCTTAATTTTGATTGCCCAAAATGATTTGCGATCGTCGGATGATTCGGTTTCTCATGCTGCGATTTACGAAGCGATACAACTGGTTAAAAAATAAACCGCTATTCCCTATATTACCGAAGGTTCACCGAGAGTTCCGTGCCGGTTGATCTCGTTTTATTTTTGCTCCGTTAACAAGTTTTTTGCTTTGGGAAAAACTCACGCACTCATCTCGGGGCAAGCCGAGAAAGTCGAGTCATTTGGCCGAGACTCGAATGTACAATAAAAATATTTTTTTAATGACTTTTTTCACTTTTGCCAGCGCTGATAAGGTACATTTAAGAACGGTACTTCAAAGACTTGATCTGAGATTCAAATTTACATCTTAAAATGCCATGTGTAACATACACAGTACAAATTGTTCAAAAGCAGTGCATGAAACCGTTGCAACTTGGTAGCTGTGGAAAAACAAAATAAGATCGAAAATTGTTTCGATAATCATGTCCTTACGTAACTGTATGTAAACGCAAATGTTACCCAAATAACTCCGCATAAAATATCATTCGATGATAACAACGTGAGTGCCACCTCTGTCTTATATTTCGTTCTTCTTGCCGTGTCGACAATCAGCGAAACCAGTTGCGTAGTACGGACCAAATGAAAAACTGTATCAGCGTAGAAAATCACCTAGCGGGATGGCATAGAGAGTGAAAACGGACCCGGCGGCTACTGGCCTTAGCCAATTTATTTAGACCTATATCTCTCCTTCACGGTACTTTAACATTCATGCAACTTGATGTAGCAGAGAGGGGAGCGACAGGTTGTTTCAACTGGTTGTGGTTATGTTTATCATACCAATACCTATCAATATGTCTATTATCAGACAGACATCGAGTGAGAATGACCCCGGGGCTATGGCAGGGTGTTATTTCGTAGTCGTTGTTAGCTGATTGTTATGTTTGTTTGTATTGGAATGTTGTAAGTGCACCTGATGTTTGCTGTGATAAATTTCTATTTGAAACATGTCTTATTATTTGGAGCGGTTATAAAGATCTCAGATGTAATATATTGTTGGACGAAATTATTATGAAAGGATTATATAGAATTCTAAGATGATTGCTATTGTCGGTTTATTAGTTATTCGTGCATTATTTAAAGACATTAGGTGCATAGTTTTTATTAAATACAATATACTAAATACTCCATGTTCACAATACGCCGAATAACCTAGCTTTCAAGCAATTAATCCGCAACTTCATGTTGGAGTCTCTATCTACTTCACATTAGTCTGACATTTATACATATATATATATATATATATATGTATAATATATATATATAATATGTGTGTGGATTGTATATATAGATTGTTTATGTATGGATTTCATTATGTATTATATGTTGTATATCGTATGTATATTTTATATTGTCTGTAAATAATGTATCACAGTTATTTCAAAATTTTGACTTATTTATGCGTCATTTATCTGTTTTTATTTGTCACGCTATGCACCCCTATTATTTGATCTGAACTCAGCTCTCCGGTTGACTGGTAGAGAAAGCCTAATTCCTTCTTTATATTTCAACATTTTGATTTGATTTTTGTTAATGATGTTTGTTATTCTGCAAATAGTTAATCTAATAAGGTAGATGATATTATTGTTACCTAAAGAGTATCTTTACGTCGAATACTTAACAAACCGTCTTACAAATTGTAGAGGAAATTGTGTGCCTGAAGGTAATACGCGGTTATCTGGAATTACTTGATGATTTACACTTCTAATTTGTCCTTTCGACTAGCTGTTTCCCAACTCTTGACAAATGTAAAGATTAAAGGAAGAGATATGAGCGAATTATATAATGTGCTAGTGAAGCAATAGTAAAAATTTGGTCAGTTTTATACAAGAAGGAACAATAATAGCTTTAAAGTAATGTGAATGAATATTTATACTAATTTACGACAATAAAATAGTTCACCATGACGTGTGGTTATATTTTAGTTAAAGTAAACACTTGTTTGTAAATAAATTAAAGTCATAATCAGTTACGTACACAGCTCAGCGGTAATTATTAAAATACTATTCAATAAAAGAAAATTTACGTACTCTTTAGTTTTCGAAGGAAACAAAACAAATCGTTGCCTCCAATGAACACTACGCCAACTTAATTTTTTCGACCCGTTCATGACCTGTCAAATACAAACATGTATTTTGTTTTTGTTTCTTTATTTTTTTCACAAATTTCGTTTTTTTTTGTATTTTTTATCAAATATTGTTTTTTGTTTCCTTATTTTTTCTTCACAAAATTCGGGAAGCGTAATATTAGTAAATAACGTTTATTTTCTCTTCCACAAAATACATATTATAGCTAGGAACACTTTACACGTTAGATTTTGGTAAGGATAATTTTGTGGGAGACTGATGCCTAAAACAAGCAAAAAAATGCTTGTGCGTCAGGTCACCAGGAACCCGCCTCTCAGAAATACAAATTAAAAAAATTTACACAAGAATATTTTTAACACTACTGGCGCCAACGAGAAATATTGAAATGTCGCTTTACAATCCGCAGGTACAAACATAGTAACGAGTTGAATCTTGCAAATTAGAGTCTCAAAAAGAATAAAAGCATTGTACCATTTACAGTCCTATGAAATTTAATTTCTAGGGTCTATCATCATTATACCACTGTAAACATTTTAAATATTAACAATAATAACAACATTAATATAATAAGTGTTGTATTCAACAAGTCAGCATTGCCAAAACCGCGAATTGGATTGAACAACATGCATGATAAATATTAATTATGAGACAACGCTCAAAACGTCTTCTGTTTCCTTATAAGACAAAGTTAGGAGCCGTCTTTTTACATTTGTTAGTGTTTAGTTTATATATTCCAATTATCTTGTTTGCTTTGTTATATAACTTTGGTCCCAGAAAGGCATATGATCTTTGTGCAAATGTGGTTCGAAATCGGCGAGAGTGTATACGAACTTTATAATTTCTGCACTTGTCATCAATTTTAGGATTATACACAAGTTCCTTATGCTGTTTGAGTAGAATTGAAAGTACAGCCAATTTCCTAACGGTCAACAGTTTCCATTTTTCATTGAAAGTCAGTAATAAATATGGCTGTTTACAAAATTAACATGAAATGACCAAAAATAAAGTTGGAGTAGTGCTCATTGGAGATATCGAAATATGTGTGTTTTTTAGACTTGTTGATACTTAACACTATCGTGTTTCATTTTACACTTAAAAGTCAAAAAATCACGTAAATCTCAAACTAGGCAATTTCCGATACATTCATATTGATCTTACCGGAACTCGAACTCGGGGCCTCCTTATTCGCCACCGAGGTCGTCGAAAAAAATGCATCACAATAAAAGAATTCAATTAATGTTTTATTACTGCTCTCATTACTCTTTAATGTAATATTGTAAAATAATCATCAATATTAAGACTCAAACTTAAAAATTCACAAGTATTTCAAAAGCGCCTTCGGTACATTTTAACGGGACCTGATTTTTCGCTCCCAAAATTAAAGTCAAGCAGTTATTTTATTTAATATTGATTGAAAAGAGTCGGCGGGTGAGTCGACAGGTTATTTCTTGTGGATCAAAGAGGAGGTGCGCATGCTTCGGTCGCCGCGCTGAATTTTTAATGCGACGTGTGACGAGTCGGCCTGTCAGTACATCTAGATTATGAATAGAGGGTTCTGTACGATTTTCATCACGTCAACGCGGCTTTCTTAAATCTTTTTGCGTAACGGTCGGCTTTGTGGCTGCTCCTTTGAAGATGTCAGGGAATCTCAATATTGCGGAACGGAAATGGGATTTTGTGAATAAGATGTATTGGTGTGAAAAAAAAGGAGTTAATTTTGCCGCTGCAATAAAGTATTTACAAGGAGCGAACGCGACCTTTTGGGCGCGTTTATTCGACATGAATTTCATCGCGCTCACGCGCCGCGGCTGTCGCGTGCATCTAACTTTCATGGCAAAATACGCTCTATCTCGACTCCGAGGAATTTAAATCTTATTGCCTAATAAATAAAATTCAGATTCGCCATTAATATACGTGAAAGCGTGGTAACTAGGCGGTTGCTGCGCGGTGGCAGCGCGAGTGTCGTGTAACCGGGCGCTAAACGTTGCGACTAGTGCAATTACATTTATTTAAACAAATTTGTTTATTTAAACAAATGTGTTTATTGGAAATGAAATATTCTATTTTCCGGATTTATATCGCGTATTTTGTTTGTTTTTCGCGTTTGTTTTTAAATCTGAAAAAAAAAAGAAATAAAACATTTAAATCTGGAAAAATAATTTCATTTCCTATGTGGAACAATCGCGAAAACCTAACAAATCTGTTTATTTAATGAAGTCTTTTTCTGTGCTTAGTAAAACCAAAATCATTCTATAGTAACTATTTTCTGGAATATTTCAAAATTTTGCAGTATTTTATCAAAGTCTCAAATATCAAGAATATCAAGTATATTTTTACGCACGAAATGCCACAACATCATACATAATTAATATCAAACTTGAAAATTCGTTAAATTATTTACTTGAAACTAACTGAAAAATTTAAGCATCTTGAATGAATGAATGATCGAATGAATGAAAAATATTTTTTATTGCACATTGAAAATTACAAATTACAATGGCAATATGGAACAGTACCGTATTGCTAAGTACCAATTTTTTTTGCAGGCAAAATTAGGATGGAAAATTAGGAAATGCAAAGGTAGTGCAATCCAGGAATGTTTTCTAATCACTGACCTACCAATAAATAGGTCAATGTTTCTGATGAAGATATTTTAAATATACAATATGTAATAACTACTATTCAGCACCTTATGTTGCAGGTTCAGTTTAAAAGTTATTTACTAGGACATGCCTTATCTCTAATTCCGATCGTCAATAATAAATGTATCTGTTCATAATTCCCTTGTAAATATGAAGGTAAAGGAACCCAACGCCGACCAGTCCATACTGGAGTACTCTGTAATTTAGTAATACTGGATGACATTATGCACAATAGTGTTGACGCGTATCTTCGATGCTACCGTGCAATTATCCACTCCACACTCATTATCGATACCACGTGAGTTGCCTGCGTTATCAGAAACTTATTTTTCGATTTGTTGTAACTGCATTAAAATGATGCATAACGACGTCCATCATGTAGGTACAACTGGGAACGCAAGTTCAGTTTATTAAACTCCGTTTCGGGATATACTTATAGATTGCTAATTGTGTCATGCACCTGTGATGAACAATAAAAAGTCTTGTTACCTTTGTAATAATAACTACTTTTACATAGTCGTCGATATTTTAGAAACTAAAAGATATGTAGTGACCAGGATAGAGATGGAGATGCGTCGATGGTTTGGGTTTATAGAAAGAACGAATGTTGGGCACAAATTTATTGAATGAATATGGATGGAGGCGTGGGGAGAGCTAGACCTCGGGGTACAAACCTTGATCAGATTGGGGATGTCCTTAAAAACGCTGGGTTATAATTATTAAGAATAAACGAGCAAGTATGAAGAGACTAATGGGAGTCGAAGGAGGTTTGTCAGGAGCTGAGCAGGTGGAGGAACATGGTCTTTGCCTACCCTGGTTGGAGAGCGGCGTGATGACATGTATTCATGCGTATGTCAAAGATATGTGCGTAAAGGTGAAAGTGGTGAATTTAGAGACACATGAGACTTGTCAATTTATATTTGAGGATGACGGGCGCAGTACCAGCGCGCTTAAGATCTTTCTGATTTAAAGCTCTGAGTGGTATCTCTATTATGGATGGGCATGTCGCTTACCACAAGGCGCATAACTTGTTCGTTCCGTTACTTGGTATCACAAAAGAAAAAACATTCCTTGTTGTACTAATGTAAATTGATCACAACGCTGTTTAATCTTTAAATGAGGATTTTATTCAAATAGTAGCTTTACATTGCTCTCTCTTTACATTATTGAATTACTCCAAAAGATAAAGTAGTCACTATTCCTGCATACCATCACAAAATATCGAAAACAATCGGTAAAGTCTTGTATTGTTTTCTATTATCCCACCCTAACTTCCATAAAAGCGGATACCAAGTCCGAATCGTCATTAAAATGGCCACATAACTCGACCGGTCATTACCGATGTATCTAGAACTGATACCGATAAGCAAGTTTGTCGTTAGTGTTGGGATAAAAGCTAGTATTTAAAAATAATTTTTACGTCGAAAAATGTAATAACAGCGACGGCGTTAGAACAAGCAACATATGTATATGGATTACAGTTGATTAAATATACCGTGGTTGTCTTCTCAGATGGTTTACCTTTAAAAGTTCGTGATATCTTACTTGTTCTCATTTATATAATGTCCTTTCGATCCCGCTGTTTTATTTTTATTTTATATAACTACCTCCGTGGCCGGTTGCTTACCATACTGGACTGCTACGCAGAGGTTTAATGCCCGTGCCGGAAGAATTATTTGTATGTGTATACATTTATTTCTCTCCTGACTTTGGGTGTAATCTGTGTTTGTCTATGTATGTCCATGGCACCAGCGATACAGGGTTTCCCAAGTGCGGGGCTGAGTGTGCGAGTAAAAAAAATTCGCACTTATACTAACAAACAAATATTTTATAAGTGGGGTACTTACTTACAATCTGGACTGAAGACTTCACAAGTAATAATAATAAAGTGCCAGAGAGCCTCACCTGGTCTCAAACTAGGGAATCCCCTGTAATATGACTACCAGATCGACGGAACTCACTCTGGGGCACTACCCAGACCACCCAGACCAGAACTAATTAAGAAAAATTCATATTTCAAATTGCTCCTATCAGGAACGGAACCTCACACTTTTTCGATCAGCGCGCTTAGCGCAAGCCGTTGGGTTACGGAAGTCGTCTCTACTCTTTAGTAAAACACTTTTTTCACAGGAACAAAGCACACAGACATATTTGTCTTACTACATACATACTACAGGCAGGCTCTATATATCTCTAGCAATCTCTTTAAGTAACCGTGGGGTACCAGGTTAAACGTAAAATAAATAGAGTGTAGAACTCGACAAAATGTTGATTTCTACATTAAAGTTGAACTGTGTTTCTTATTCTTCTTTTTCACCGATTTCAAAAAGGACGAGGTTCTCAATTCGATTTCTTTTTTGTATGTATGTCACGCGATAACTCCGTCATTTGTGAACCGATTTTGGTGATTCTTATTTGTTGGGACGTACCGCAGTATTTGTAACCATTTAAATTTGAAGAAAATATTCCACCTCTAAGGGTGGCAAACTAGAGCATGAATTCAGTTTCTCGCACTTTCCGGTGGCCCATTTCAATAAAACTTGGCAAATAGATGTTTTACGAACTTTTGAGATCAGTTTTTTTGTACTCTGTACTGAGATTATTACACAGTTCTGCACTTGTGAGCAATATTTTACAATTGAATATTCTTCCTATACACTTAACATCTCAGATTATAGGACGAAATTCAAAACCTTGGCTTCATTACAAACTGTAAAATTTTGTTTTTTTATGTAAGTTTAAAATTCCATAATATGTAAGGATGAGGAACGGCTGAGTCGAGAATAGAAGCCAAATACGCTTTATTCGCTATCTTGCTGTGCTTTCTTAAATTCTATTTATATATGTACCTAATACTACATTTGCACGTATACTATTGATGATATTCAATCATTTTTTGTGAAATTACTCCACTAGTTATAATTATTAACGCAAAGATCAAACACAAAGAAACATTCATTCCATTCGGTGGGAGCTGAGCTACGGAACGAACTTCGAAACGATCAGTTGGGAGAGCGTGAGCATGGTAAAGGCGCTGATTCTAGTCCAGCCGGATTGAATGAATTTTTCTTTGTGTTTGAATTTTGTATTAATTAAAATTAATTACATGTATTATTTAACAGTATTCTTAAATAAACAGTATTTAGGAATACCGTTTATTGTTTATTAGAGCAATTAAGAATTTATAACATTATTTCTAAACATTCTTATTCGCCTCTGTTTAATTCGTTAATTGGTTGCGATAAAATTGCAAATAAATCGTTTTGCGATCAATTAGAAAACAATTAATACGCATTTAATAACAAGACAAGTTTGATTTTGAAAGTTTAAATCGTTAAAATTTTATCTGTAACTAATGAGAATTGAAAGGAATTCTTTAATCATAAGTCTGATATTATAGTATGTATTAAAGAACATCGTAAAATGTTGCGATTAACTCAAAATTATCAAGTGAGAGGTACGTGCGATTAATATTAAAATGAATTGATTTTCTTATTAATATGAATGCCTATAAAGTGCTCATACGACATAGCTTTGTGTAATGAACTAGGCGTAATAGCTCGAAATTAATTAAAATGAAGCTCCTCAACTCATTGTGCCACTGTTGTCTTCGTCGTTGTTGCAGTGACTGGTGATTGTAGCGGTAGCGAAGTGTCCATATAACACGATTTCCATCGGCTTGTCTAAGAAAATATTTTGCAACTTAGTAATAACGGTGACCTTTATCGAGACTTGGAAATAGAATACGTAGACAAGGTACGTAGTTCGAACCCCGTCAAAATACAGGCTTGATCATCATGTGAACGTCGTTGAATGTAAAAAAGACTAAAACGAAGAAATCCATTTGAACTTAAGTGTAGGATTAAGTTTTATAGTACCAATGACATCAGAGTTAAAAAGAACATATAAAAAGCTGGAATTAAAACAACTTTTTCGGATCTTGACTTGTCACAAGTCCTCGATACATACAGTGTCCATAATTATGGTATGTTTTTTTTTTTACTTTTTATTTATTGTAAATGCTGGATGAAAACACAGCTGCGCGTTGGAGATGACTTGTGGCTTTAGGACGCTACTGTACCAAAACCGTTAGCCTGGTTTCAGAGCAGTGCGGATTTATCTGCGGACCATCCGCGCGAAGCACCGGAGTGTACACGTGTAGCGTTAGAACATCGTTTTACAGCGACGTGGATTGCTCCGTACGGACCACGGTCTGCGTGAATTCCGCACGGGCCACCCGTGCGTTCGCTGTAGGCGACTGTCTTCCGTGATTATTCTACGCATGCGGATGGCACGCAGGACCGTACGCCCAGCCGGGCTTGGGACACCGTGTGACAGTTAGCCGTGGTCATTGGACTTGTAACGAGCCCATGATTTATATCTGAAAAACAAATGTCCTTTCCAATGTGTAGCAATCACGAAAACCTCGATATGTTACAAACGTGTCTTCATGAATAATAAAAACATCGACGGTAGATAAACTCTTAGTTTAATTTGTTTCTCGGAATGGTTAAGTGATAATATATAAACTAATTGTTAGTATTGAGCTTGATTATTATGTATTTATAATGCACTTTAATAGCGCTTTTTGAATAAAATGAAGAAAAAAAAACTTAGTAATAGGTACTGAACGGAAAATTATTTGCTTTGTGGCACTTCATAAGTCTAAAACTGTACTGATTTTCTGAAGTGATTCAGATCCAGACAATATTATTTCTGTGATCACATAAATGTCCTGATCAAAATCCCAGAAATATAAGATCCCAGGTTCGACTTCCCCGTTCCAGCGTCCCTGGAATTTATTTGTTTTGCGCTCCCGCTCCGTGTACTTCCAAATATATACATATGAAGTGATTTAAATTCAGATTATATTATTCCTAGCTCAGTAGAATTAGCATGACAGGCCGCGACTTGAGTGAGAGTAAGATAAAGCGCGAGACACTGCTATTCTGGATTTGTAACATCTGAACCCGGGGTCGGTTTAAAGTTGCAACGGAATGCGTGTATCGTGTCACGCAAGGACTGGTTGCTTGTCGAAAATAATTAAATTTGAGTCGCATCCAGTATCGTCTGAACCCAAATTCATTTTCGATAGATGTTGGTACATTTTGTTGCTTGTTGATATATTTTGATACAAATTTAATGTCATCTCTCGAAGTGCAACTGAACCCGGGACTGGATGCAACTCAAATTTCATTATTTTTGACAAGCAACCAGTCCCGGGATCACACGATACTCGCATTTGGGCTCATTCGGGTTCCGTTTCACTTTAAGCCAACCTCGGGTTCAGATGCTACAAACCCGCTTCTCGCATAGAGATCTCGCGCTTTATGTCGCTCTCGCGCACCCTGTCGTGCTAGACCTGCAGAACACATTATAATGAAAAATATCGCATTCAAATTTAGCGTTATATTTTTTACTCGATCATAAGATATCAAAAAAATACGTTGTTCATACAACACTGGCGTTATAATTGGTTGGGCTTGAAGTACGTAATTATATTTAATACATTTTAATGTAGTAACATTGGGCGTTTAGCGCTTTTCCCATTGCAGTTTGCTACTTAGGAGGTTAATCAACCTATCATGTCTAATAAAATATACTAAAATACTAGAGAAGAGTACGTAGTACCTTTTAGTAGCAATAGAGCTCCTTGTGAAAGAGTTCATCCAGGAAAGGACACCTCACCTATTTCAAGAGCGTTACTGAGCTCCGGTTTTGAAGGGTGGTGCTAGGGTGTTTACAGGCAGATGGGACTTGTGAACTTATGTCCCAGAGTGACGGGCGCAGTGGCAGTGCCCCTCAGGTCTTTGTGAATTAAAGCTCTGAGTGGCGCAGCTATGGACAGATGTGTCGCTTACCACCAGGCGCACGACTTGTTTGTCCCGTCACTTGGTCTCATAAAAAAAGTTGTACAAAGAGAGTCAGCACGTTACGTACTAGTTGCATTCAAACTTATTTTTCAACGTACACACTAATAACCTGGTAATAGAATTCACTACATTAGCGTCACTGTATGAAGAATAAATACATACTGGCTGTCTTGGCAGTCGTCTTCACAAAGTTGCAGATTAATTTAAGGGGATTGCCCCTTGATTCTATCATATTCGCTTCTATAATAAGATTCCGGATGATATTTAAAATTTTCCGAGGTTTAAAAATACTGTGAAAAATAATCTTTACACTAAAGGTTATTTTTTAAACATCTTCTACTAGGAATAAATACTTCTACACATTTGTCATTTAGTAATGATAAATGAGTGTAAGTGTTTATTCCTTAATTTGAGGGCAATCATGGTGTAAGTTTGGCATATTATTAATATTATGTATACACTATGTATACACTGTAGATTTTACTACTAAAAAATCAGTTGTTCGCCGTGGAACGAATATAAATGTTTATTCTGTATATTATGAATCGAATTATTAACTGTTATAAGATCTTAAAATCATAGCATAGTCTCCACACATCACTATTTGCAAGTTGATTACCGTTCAAACCGTCGACTATATAATTAATTTATCGCGTTCTCATCAAAATATCTCCGCCAGGCATGAGGTCCTTACCAAATCGGGTTGACTTAACTCGCCTTAGCAGATTTAAGCTTATAATAATCGTACTAGACACTGTTTTATGGCTTTTATAGCAAAAAACGGGAGCAGATATGGTGTGCTTTTTGTAATATATTTTTAAAGCATTTTTTGTCTGCGCCGGTATTTTTTGCCGGCAGGCTCTTCAAATTCTTTTTCCGGTCACACTTGAGGGAATTTGTTTGGTAACTTATGAAATAAATATTGTTTCGTTTAATTTCTTCCATATTTTGGTTTCAGAATTATACAGTGATTTTAACGAGAGCTCGAAATTGCATGTAGTGGTTTTTTATGTGTTTATAAAAGAATTTGTGATTTAGTGTTCGTGGTTTTTTATGCGAACAGCACACCACTACATACGCAATTGCGAGGTCTCTCTAATATATTACTACACTGGTTTGTTGAGTGGTCGTATGTTCGTATGGAATAAAACAGTTCAAATTAAAAATATTAAGAAACTTGCTAATTAATTTTAAAACAAGAGTTATCATTATTTTATTTTTACAAGTTGACAAGTTAACCAACCTACATATAATTAACTGAGATTATAACCTAAAGTTCATCAATCACTTGAACTCCTTGAGAAATATCTCAATCTGGTTCGAATATTTTCGGTAATTGAACTTCAGTTGCTTTAAAATTTTCACATCAGCTGCCTCCATTCACATCGTTATACAAGTTGCTACTTTCTCGTAAATACAGGGTCCACATCTCACTGACATTTAATGGATTGATACAGTTTAAAGATTTTAAACGCAATAAGTAAGTACTTAAATTGCGGTTATACAATAGATTGCACAGAAACCTCAAGAATGAAATTGAGTTTCTGAAAAGGGTGACATTTTCATTGTTGACATTATAAATAATTATCGATACTAGTGTCTACTCGTAAACAACTTGAAAAAAAGCAGGAGGTTCTCAATTCGACTGTATGTATGTATAGTGTGTGTGTGTGTTTGTGTGTGTGTGTGTGTGTGTGTGTGTGTGTGTGTGTGTGTGTGTGTGT
>NW_020653853.1:12940757-12942623 GCF_003589595.1 Hyposmocoma kahamanoa | reverse complement strand
TGTGTGTGTGTGTGTGTGTGTGTGTGTGTGTGTGTGTGTGTGTGTGTTAGGCAATAACTTCGACGTTTGTGAATCGATTTCGATGATTTTTGTTTTGTTGGAAAAGTCCTCAGTAGTGGCTCTACAGTAACAGACTTCAATAAAATTTGGCAAATAGCAGATTTCATAAACTTTGAGTTTTTAAAAAAAAAGTTATAATTATTGCTTCTTTGATAGGAACTAGGGGTAATTTGACTTCAACAATTTTTTGCTTGCTTGCTTCAGAAAAAAATTGTTGGCTAAAAGTCGATAAGTGAAAAACTTTTTATAGTCATTGAACTGTAAAGTAAAAATAAAAATAAAGTAAAAATATAGAACTGTAAAGCAATTTTGAAGTTCCATGAGAATATAATTTTATTGTTCATCATCCCATAGTTTGTGCCTCCTACCACGATCCTGAACAGTATTTTTCACCCCTTCTGATTGCAGGTCTTGCATACATATTGCTGGACGTCCCATGATATATATATATATATATATATTAATATAAATCCTTTGAAATGTAATGTATGGGAAATCAATTTGTAGTACTAACAACGAACATAATAAAAACTTTGTTAAGGTTAATAAACATCTCTCTTGGCTGTTACGCAAAAAGTGTTTTACCGAGTATATATTTTTTATGGTGGTAAAGTTTCTCTTTTTCTGCAGAATTGGCCTGCGCTATCAGTTTCTACCTCGATACCTCCAACGGAAACTACGCCAACTTAATTTTTTGACCGGATTTTATTTTGTGTTTTGCTTTATTTTTTTCCACAAAATTCGGGGGAATTTCTGTTAACAAAAATAACAGAAAATGACCAAAAAATAAAGTTGGCGTAGTATTTATTGGAGGTATCAATCCGAAAGCGAGTTAAGATGTCATGACCTACGACCGACAATGCTTTACGATGATAAAGGCATTTGCTTATTATTGTAAATGTCTATTGGCTGCTGTAGCCGTATTCCAACAATGAACTGTTTTGCTATTTTAAATTCTGTATAAAAACACAATACCGCTGTATGTCGCTCATAATTGGATATCAAAGTACTTTATATATTTGCTCATAACAATTCAATTGAAATAATTGGTATTCCTAGCGTAAATAATTTGATAACTTAAATTATTTGCTTACTTCTTACCTATCTTTTGGAAATATCAGAATTACAATCTTGATACTCCAATTTTCATGTGATTTGAGTTTAAAGTGTCCGAAATGACGTTAAGCTGTATTGTAATTTAAGACATTAGATTAATTAATAAGATTGCTATGAAATTATTTAGTGTAATAAAGGTACAAGAATGTATGTAACGAAACACTTTTTTTTCCAATTAAGCCTTTAACTTGTTATTATCACATTATGAATTCTCAGAGAAATTATACGTACATATATAACTTTAAAAAATGTACTGTTACTGAAAACGGAGATAGAAGGTATAATATTTTTTTCTGAGTGTTCAATCTTTGTTTTAATAATTATAACAAACTAGTGGAGTAATTTCACATAAAAATAATTGAATATCAATTAAAAAAAAAAAATACAATGAATAGCGACATTTCTAGCCGAGACTGGTAGCTGTAAAGGTGTCTTCTGGGTGACGAAAAACTTTCATAGATGGCGCTACTTCTAAAAAGTCGTTGAAAAACCAAATACAAAGATACGACCACAAGCACATAGAAAAAATCGTGAGATCCGTTGGTTCGTTCCGTGGCTTAGTTGGTATAGCGTCTGGTACGGTATGCTAGAAGACGTCGGTTCGAATCCCGCCAGATTGAAGGATTTTTTCTGAGTGTTCGAACATTGTATTAATAATTATAACAAACTAGTGGAGTAATTTTACATAAA
>NW_020653853.1:12867016-12940657 GCF_003589595.1 Hyposmocoma kahamanoa | reverse complement strand
TCTTCTCTGGTGTATTTATTTTGTAAAAATTGAAAGTAAAAAAAAAAACTTTTTTTTTTATAATATTAAGTCACGGGGCGAACAAATCGTGCGCCTAATGTAAATACACGCCTGTTCATAACCGTTGCAGTGTCGCTCAGAGCTTTAAATCGCAAAGATCCGACATCCTTAGATATAAGTTGACAAGTCCCATGTGCCTGTAATTTCACCCACCCGTACCCTTCAAAACCGGAACACAGTATTGTTAACATTACTGCTTGGCGGCAGAAATAGGTAAGGTGGCAGTACTACCCTGGACGAACTCTTTCACAAGGAGCTCTACTGCTACTAAAAAACTTATATGTTGTCGGCACGTCCAGTGCTTAAAGTACTCTATAATTTCATTAAGTTGTAAATAAATACCTTATTAATTTGGCAAAAATGCATCGTAGAATTTATAACCACGTGTTGAAAATTAACACATTCCTAACTAATTTCTTATTAATTTTCTCTCACAAACTAGCTTAATTAAGAGCATAATAATTATAATTAGTACAGAAAGCGGCGAATGATGGCGCGGTTGCGTAAGCACAAGTGTTTTTGTGACAGCCAGAGTGGGTGCTAGGCCTATTTCGTCACGAGACCTTGCTGCCCGCTAATTAGCCACCTCACTGGGCACAGGTGATGGATCGGTCACCTTTTACATCTACAATGATGTTAGGAATCACTGGAAGTGATACCCTTGAAGAATGACATGCCACACTTTACATATAATACTTTAAAGTTATTTTCACTGAAAGTCACATTTCACTCTAATAGTTCTGAACAGGTATTAAAATATGTCAGATATCTACAACATTTCTTACTCGTTTGGTTTACAGACCATTTCTAGTGACGTTCCCAAGTTTTTTATTATATGCTCTGGAAGTAAACAAACTACGAATTAGATTAACACGTTGTCAAGATTTTCAAAAATTTTTTTTTTACAATAGACCTTAAATGTTTTCTGGACATTTTTTATCCAGCACCGATTACTATGTCACCTTTAGTAACTAGGTAATCGAGGTGACATGTCACGATGAAGTATGCTCTCGAAAGTCACGCAACTGACCACAAACAGGTTGAATTTGGTGGTTAAAACTTATCAAGACGCAAATTATGTTAAAAAATATACACGATGTCATAACCAAAGTGACGATTTCGTTGTACATTACTGACTACGCTAGTAAAAGCTGAAATGTTTATTTGGGAATTTCTCAATGGAAGTTTACTTGTAGCTATTTGATCACACAATATCGTCCATAGAATAGTAATCGACCTTTCATAACGATATTTCGTTGGTTATTTTTCATAATTAATACGCAGAACTGTCTCAACCAAGCGAGTTGCATCACTCTACTTGGGTGATTGACGGGGCGATGGCCATGTGTAATGAAGTGTTCTCTTTCGAGGTTATTTTTGAGTGTTTCTATACTTTGTTCATTGTAATTTGATAGATATAACGGTCACAAATTGTGTATAAAGCGAGGTAAAGATGCGTCGGCCGGTATTCTGAAAAATGTGTGTAAAAAGTATTTACACATATACCAGACCAGGTGTTTGTTACGTAGTTTGAGCTACTATTCTTGAATACAACACACTTTTTGTAGTCATTCTACTCAAAACTGGACCCGTCACTTTGCATGTCGATTATTACACGCAACAAACTTTCTAAACAAAACGATTACCTACCACTACAATAATTGATTTATTATAGCCTTACTTTTGCGTAATAAAATTACCAACCCAATTTGCGGGTGGACAAAAAATTTGCAAAAATCGTATAGAAGAACGGAGCGCAAAAGTTGTAATACTGTAGAGCTATCAGTAGTTTTTCAATAAGCAATAAATAATGTAACGCAACGCAACGGTGGCAGCGCACGCGCCGGCCGCTAACAAGGCTCCGTGCCATCGTTGTGCAACCGGCCCCACCCTGCGCTGGCACTTGTAGCCTATTTAGGTTCAAGTTATAGGCGAATTGCAACTTTTATTTTTATGCAAGATTTATTTTTATGAAATATGCTATTGCTTTATTAAAACTCAGTTGTTGATTACTCTCTAAGTAAGGGTGTATCGTTTTCTGTACGATACATACTACTTAAATACATTCAGCATATTATAGTCATAAGTATAGTTTATATTTTAAATTCATTCGAATATGACTTTATTCTTTTAAAAGTCAGTGTTGGTGTATATTTTCGCTTTAAGAGTTTCCATAGCTGGCAACAGCAAAAGTTTGTTCCTTGCTCCACCAGCTTAGTGATTCCGTTCTTGTCCGACTTGTGTTTAGAATGATATTATACATAGGTACTCTAAGAATCTAGATCTCTGCACGTAACGTCCCTATGATATAGCAACTTGATTGAAGTGTACCTATTTCTACGTACTTGGATATTTATTAGGTAAACGTAGAGGTACATATTTTGCAAGTTGTCAAATAATTTTAGAAAGGCGATTTAGTTTTTGTCAGTATCTATTGTCAGTGATAAACGGCTAAGTACAGATTACAATGCTGTCCTTGAATTCGGTTTACCTTTCTATTGCGAAGGTGTTTTGTTACAGTACGGACCAAAATGGAGATCCGGTATTCTGATAACGTCTGTTGCTGCGAGGTAAAGCATTATTTAGTGGTTCTTTTTTGAGGAAATTATGACGAATGTCAGAAGACAAGAATTAATTCTCTGTTTTACGCTATGCGGAAGTTGTTTGGCGAGTTGTAAGGTATGTACAGTATGTTGTATCTTGTTCTACATTTTTGTAGAACAAGTTTGTGAGATAGACATACGATTTATTCTTAGTTATATGCAAATTTTTATTTAGACAGAGTTCAAATCATCTTAGTTTCTCTTCGAAAGTTACACTTCATCACGAGCAATCATCAAATCCGATTAGGCAATAAGCATTCAAAAGTTGACGTCCAAACGTCTTAGCCTGAGGCGGATTGTCTATTTGTCTAATTACCTGGGTGAATACAAGGCGGCTGTTCATGTTGGCGGGCCTATTGTAAGGGCGGTTTCGTTTGTCGCAAATTAATCGCCATAAAGCATAATCATATCGTAAACGCGCTCGTGAGCTGCGCAAGAGCACGCCGGAGGCGCCCTTCAATTCCAAAATGGCGCTCACAGATTTAAATTGTATTAGGTCTTTGCTGTGGCTGCTATAATTTTCATAACTTTGTTGGTTGCTCTTATGTTAAAAGGTTTTCTTGTAATTCTGATAATTTTGAATACCGCATTTCTAATAACCTTGTTCGTGACTGGTACTTATTTCAAATTTAATCTGGCAAAAAGATCCTTGAAAGTTTTTCAAAATAATAACTTGGTGCCGTGGTAGCCTAATGGTTTGACCTATCGCCTCTCAAGCAGAGGCCATGGGTTTGAATCCGGCCTCGCACCTCTGAGGCTGAGGCTTTCGATATTTATGTGCAAAATTTAATTAGAAATTTACCATGAGCTTTTTAGTGAAGGAAAACATGAAACCTGCATGTCGAATAAAGTTCACAACCCTCGGAAAACCGTGAAGTTCCCAACCCGAACTGGGTCAGCGTGGCGGGGTATGGCCTAAACCTTCGCCCGAGAGGAGATCTGTGCCTTGGTATTTTTTTTTTACTTGGTATTTCTTTAAAATTTTTATTGAATTGATATTCAATTATTTTTATGTGAAATTACTCCACTAGTTTGTTATAATTATTAACACAAAGATAGAACGCTCGAAAAAATCCTTCGATCCGGCCGGATTCGATATTTTGCCGGATTGGTATGTTTTATTATGAGGATGTCTGCACGAAATTGCTACTTAGCAGTAAGGCAACTGTAAGTAACTTGTGTTCACTGGGAAGTTTTAAATAGGGAAAGGAGTTAAAAAGAAAGATCAAACCTTATTTATTGTTATTTATTCCATTTTGACAAGGTATTCGGTGACCTTTGAACGACTACTAAGTATCAAAAGTAGAAAACGATAAAGGTAATAATCTCTATCTTCTATAACTGCTATATATAAGTTAAATAGCATCTCTTTTATATTCCGATGTATTTTGGTACGAGTACACTAAACTGTAAGTCATGGCAAATTCATATAATTCTATTGTACAGGATCTATAAGTCAACAATATAACTCAAGAAGCTTATTCTGAACTTTAAAACATTTTGTTGTACGGCTTTTTAATAAAAATATTTAAAAATATTTTTTTAACAAAAATAAATTGATTTTAAGTACAAGCTCCTCGAGTTTTCGCGTTGCCTTTATAAACAATCTGTATAAAAGTTTAAAGGTAACATTGACTTTCAGAGAGCAATAAGGCATTAGATAAAATAAATAAATAGCCACTTTACACTTGTGTTGTGGATTGTATGACTGTCTGTAAGATTTTTCAACATTGCAATTCAAGTCTAGTGGTATCGGACAAGTTATTTTGGATTCTGAATTGGTGGCGCCAGTGTTCTTTGACACCACCACAGCCATGTTGTCATAAAAAGAAATAAAATAAAAATTACGCTATACATCGAGAGTAAATAATTTTTGTTAAAATGAAAAGGTACATACATACCTATCTTTTCATTTTAACAAAAATTATTTAGGGACAAAAATAATTTTATCCCTTAGGGAATAAGGGCGTTTCACTGTCGAGCATGGAATTTGAACGGTATAATTGATAACACAGCGCCATCAAATTTATCGTAAGTAGGAGATTGTTTGAAAATAAACCCAGTAGGCAGCTGTGCTTTACAGCGTTTTCTATTTAATTTCTTTGTTAATGGAATGTAAAGTACAACGTTCCATTTAGATGTAAAGTTTCATCACAGGCGCTATATTAAATTCTGCGATCCGGATTTAGCAAATATACTATTTTGCTCTTTAGTGACACAATTTTATTAATTCAATCTTGAAACAACATGAATTTTATAGTACAAATTGAAAGTGAAATATTATTAAAATTATTATTATATAAAATTTGAGTAATAACTTTTTTTTATAAAATCGTGTACGAAGTGTTTTTGCAACAGTAGGAAATACAAGAAAAAACCAAAATGCAATGTTTTATCGAGATCATTGATTTTAGTATTGATTTTTTTCATGAATTTCCTACAACTTTTTATAAATAAGTAAAAGTTACTTATACTCGTGTAACAATAGAGATCTATCTATACTTAAAGGAACGTTTAAATTAGGTCTTTGAGAGATTTTTCATTAAATGATTTAATCCATGAAAAATTAAGGAAACAAGGTCAATTTGAAATCCAGATAAATAAATTACAATCACAGATCCGTATCTTAATTTAGTTAATTTTGGAAATAATTAAATCAAATGTACAATTTTGTTTAATCTCTAATTTTATTCATACGTAATTTTTTTCTTATAAAAAAATCTCAAAATATAATAGAACATATTCTAATTTGCATAATTATCTTGAAACTTAACAGCGCACCAGGATTCATACGGAATGATTTCATATTCCGATACTGATGTTAAAAACTATATAATTTACGCAACATATACAACATTATCGTGAATAAAATTCCGAGAAATTAGAAAATTCTAAACAACATTTCATTAAAAAATATTTATAATATCTTCAATAATAAGCAACAAGTATTTATTGGTAACCGGCGTTTCCTCTCAGACTAATAATACTAATATATTTTATATCAAATAAAGCAAAATTTACAAAAAAATTATAATACAAAGATACTAGGTACATTCATACATTATCAATAAGTAGGTATAATTCTAATATAGCGAACACTCTGAACACTTAAAAATAGATTACCTATTTATGTTTTAGGACAAGGAATAATAGATTCTAGTTTCGTATATCTATCGGTAGTGAAATTCGGTATGAGACCTAACTAATCCTATATGTACTTTGAACGATAGCTTCTATTTACAATAGGTACATGAGATGCTTTGTCTTTGTTACTTTCATAACTTTATAAAGCCGACAAGTCGTCAGATTTATACTTGCTCTACAATAGCTTTCATTTTAACTACATACCTATACGACAAACAATGAAATTGCTGCATTTGAAATGTATTAAATTGAGCCATCCATATACATCTCTAAATCAAAAAAATATGTAATTTTCGTGGAATGTAACATCTGGAATTTCGGATTTTGTTGTGTTTATGATTGGCTCTATAATTTTCTAACCTTCGGAGAGTTGGCGTCGGCAAATTGTTGAACGCAGCATCAAGTTCTCAATACACCGCTTTATTTATGTTATTACGGGTCAGAGTTGAATATTTCTAAGAGGTTCTAAATAACAGAACTCGTTCTGGTGCATAAAGGTACTATTGTCGGTTCGATCGAGTAACAGTTCACAAACTCAATATAAGTTTTGTATAATTTACACAAGAGTCGTTTGAATGTATCGACCAGATTATTGTACTGCGGTAGTCGGGTCTACTATCAGGTGTGATCCGCGGCGCTTGCGGCGGCGGCAGCTGCCCGGCGCGCGGCTGGCGCTACTCGTCCCATGAACGACCGAATCTCCTCGAAGTAGGTCTCGTCCGGAGACCTCCGACGTCCATCGTCTCCGTTTTCAGCTTCGTGTTTCTTTAAATGTCTGTCCAGGTTTGTCTGCTGGCCGAAGCAGCGATCACAATGACGACACCGGAAAGGTCTCTCCTTGTTGTGAATGTTTCTCACATGTCTCTGAAGATTCGATGATATCGAAAAGGAACGTTCACAGTATTTGCAGCGATAGGGCTGCTCTCCAGTATGCGTTCGTAAATGTCTTGTCAGGTTCGCGCTTCGTGGGAACGCTTTCCCACAGTAAGAACAGGTATAACGGTCTCTCGCTCGAGGAACTCCGGGGTTTGAAGGTACGGGGGGCGCGCGGGGCGCGCCAGGGGCGAGCAACGTCGCCGCCGCTGCTGGGAGGAACGGGTAGCGGCCAAAGGAAGCTGGCAGTGCCAGCGGCAATCGCCTACAGAACTGGAGCAGCGCTGGGTGCGCTGGATGAGCAGGATGTGTTGGGTGTGGAGGGGGTGAGGGGGCGATAAGGTTACAGTTTTCATCTTCGAGTCGCTGGGGACGTTTGTGCGTGACACGCAGATCGAGCGGTTCGTCGGCACGCGGCGAACCAAGTGGGCTGCCGTGGTCCAGCGGGGATGGCGATGTTGGCGGGGAGGCTAGGCGGCGCGGCGCCGCGTGCTTTTCGCGCATGGCGGCCGCCGCGCACGCGCTCATCGGGCTCGTGCGCCAACGACCTGAAACAATAGACACACGTATTTACTACCTTTGTTCCACTAAAACATAAGAGCACTGCGATTGCCAAAGCCAGTTTTCAGTTTCAACGCAATTCGTGGGTTTTTAACAAATGGTTTTCTCCAAGAAAGCTAGTCAAGCTGCTAAAGTTTCTATTTCCGTCCTTAGTTAGTTTAGGTGCCCCTATAAACTAGCTCATTCGAGCTCATTCATAGTCAAAGGTGACAAGTGTCCAGTTTCGCTTCCTACAAACATCCTAGAGTCTGGTATGCTAAAGCGTGTACCGATTGCGAAATGACGGCAGACGGAGGGTCGGCGGCGGCGGGGGTGGGTGATAGATGTCAGCTCCTACGCGGCCGCACGCCCACTGACTTGCGACATCAGCAAACTAGAGCACTCGCTACCGAAGCGCTCGGTTTTTTGACTTAATTATTAACACCGCTTTATTGGCTATTTCGCTAACCGTAAATAAGCACTGCGCAATCTTAATGTTTTCACTGTCTTACTGCACTACGTGCGAATCAGGAATTTATTGCTTCACCTAATCATTCGGTAACTGAATGTTTGTGTGAATCAATTTCGTTTATTTAACTATAGGCTCTTTAAAGTTTACGCACTAAGTTAGTTATTAGATTTGCATTACTATCTCTTTAGTATTCCAAAGTAGTTTCTAAGTTACATGAGCAATGAATAAGTATAACTTGCTACAAGTAATTAAGATGTAGCAATAAATTTCTCCGGCCGTCTACCTACATTGCGTTATTACAAAAATGTGGCGGAAAGGTCGTGGTTGGGTGATTGAACAACATCATTGGCGTGATTGATCGGCGCGCGCATCACCCACGTTCGTCACGCGCATTGTTGGCGTGCGCCGGCGCAAACAATAATAGCGCGGTTGAATCATTAACAAACAGTAGAGAAACACGAATTTTCCCATACGTAGGTACAAGTAAAGGCTAATTTAATTATCTAGTTCCCCTGTACTTTAATTTAAATCGTTTGGAATTAAATTTATTCTGCTCAAAACATGCAAGTATTTAAATGATTTTGTTTTTTGTTAATGTTTTGGTTTTTATTCGTAAAATAAAGCATGAATTTTGAGCCAAGAAAAACATGTCCACTTTCAACGTAGTGTACAAAAAGATTTAGTTACTATTTAAAATCATTACACCGTGACGAAGATCTGTCCTGCCGATACCGCCGTATATGTTAACTACATTACGATTTCATTAGAGTTTATTAGAATGATTGATTGTTTTAAAGCCAACGCTTATTTGCTAGAATCCACACTCACGATCTCGAAAAAGGACATTACAAATACAGTAAGTTTACTTTTTTTAATGCTTTTGATATATGTGTTAATGTAAAAAACACTTCACGTTCTAGAGGTTAGAATGATTTATTTTGATTTGTTTTTTATTTTAATGGTAGAAATTGTAAAAAAAGGAGATTAATAACATGTTCCTGCAGTATTTTAGAAGCAGTAGAGCTCCTTTTGAAAGAGTTCGTCCTGGGAAGTGCCACCCTACCTATTTCTGCCGCCAAGCAGTAATGTCAGAATTACTGTGTTCCGGTTTTGAAGGGTAAGGGTGCTGGTGAAATTTCAGACACATGGGATTTGGCAACTTATGTCTCAGGGTGACGGGCGTAGTGGCAGTGCCCCTCAGAATTTGCGATTTCAAACTTTGAGTGACACTGCAACTGTTATGGACAGGCGTGTAGCGTACCATCAGGCGCACGACTTGTTCGTGCCGTCTCCTCATATTATTAAAAAAAAAATCTGCCCAATAAAAGGACATTTTTCAGGAGAGAGGTTTAAAGGTTCTACGAACGAAATTAGCAGATAATTTTTTTTATGCTTAAATAGGTAGATAGAGTATATAATTTTTATTATTTGTTTCGTGCAGATACTTCCTGTACTATGAGTACCGGAGTAACATAGTTCGTACTCCACATACACTATGCAGAACTCTTATATCAGAACCAATATGGAAAGGTGCGAATTTTAGAATCAGTAAGCTGACATTAGACATGTATCTACAAATGTTACACAACTTGATAATATAGTGTTCCCAACACGCGTAGTCTAGCACGCTGGTTTGTTGCCCAGTACCCCTTCGACTCCTTGTGGAGAGATGTGTCTAACGATAGTAACTTACTGTATAATATATTGGATACAATCCTACTTTTAGCATCCATTGTGTAAAAAGTGCATCAGCTACAAATTTGTTCAGTCACGCCTCTCGGCCAGTGCAGCTAATTCGCACCAAAACTGCGCCCGCGCATAAATCCGTCCAACGAGGGCCAGGTCGACCGTATTTGGCCAACTCGTGAGGTTCCGCTGCATGCTTATGATTTGTTGCTAAGGGATTTTGTTGAAGTATTGGTACAATCGGGTACAATGTAAAGGTGTACAGGATAGTTAACATAAAAGAAATTTTTCTTTCGCGATAGTTACACATAGGAAATTAAGCTATTTTTCCGAATCTTAATCGAGTATATTTGTTTTTCCAAACAAACTAACGTTTCGGTCCTTTTCACAGGGACCATGGAAAAACGGGTTTCTTTGAAAAACAATCTAGATTTGAAAAAATAGTTACATTTCATATAAAACAAAGATACAAAATGACGAGGGACGAGTGTGGAGCTGATAACAATTATTGTATATTATTACATACACAGATACCATAACACTCGTCTCCCATTGAAGTAATAATATCGCTCACACGCCATAACCTCGCATTAGGGAAATCCCGTATCGCGGGTGCTATGGACACACACATAGACAACCACAAATTACACCCAAACCCACGAGAGAAATAAATGTGTGCCGTACAAATATTTCTCCCGGCCGAGAATCGAACCCGGGACCTTTGCGTGGCAGTGCAGCATGATAACCGTTCTGCCACGGAGGCAGGCAGTAGAATCAGGTACGTTCAAATTTTACTCAATAAAAGTAAAAAAAAATCGAACGTATTAGAATGTTACGTGTATGGGTAGATACCAGTACCCAGGTATGTGTCGAAAAATAGATTAATTTTATTCAATGTGCTTTCGACGAATAATGCGTACTAGTTAATATTTCGGCAATTATTTCTCAAGTGTTTAATATCACGTAAGTGAAATTTGTACTCTCTTAGAGTAAAATAAGTACACTATACACAAGTATTTCACAATACGTTCGACCTTTTGTACCACATCTTGTCCAGTTCGGTACAAGCTATCAAAGGAGCCGGCCGATATAAGGAAGCTAGACGACATTAGGCGTGCACCATATTTGTAACGCGCGCTGCTACTTAACTCGTAGTCGATTTCGAGACGTATTTGCTGCTTTTACGGCATGAAGAGATTTAGGCGTTCAAAAGTATAAAAACTGTGTCTTCTATTAAATGAAGTTGATGAGAATAAACGTTTCGAATTGGTTTAGTGTTATAGCGACACGATATTTATTTCATGGGTTTCACTTTCAATACTTATTTAGTAGGTACTAAAATACGTAGAGACTGGAGTGATCGTACCAGACCGTACAGAGACCCTAGTGTTGCATAACATTTAAAGTCATAGATGGAAAATTTCATAACTTATGCTGTTTCTTATTCATACAATTTTGAATTCAGAAAGTGATATCGAGTTCTTAGATTTTCGCGATTGTTACACATTGGAAAAATTAATTTCCTATTAGAAACTGATAATTTATTTAAATATCCATGGTAGTCTAATGGTTTGACCTGTCACCTCTGAAGCAGAGGCAGTGGGTTCGAATCTGGGCTCGCCCCTCCGAGTTGTTGCGAAATTTAATTTGAAAACATGACCTTTTCGGTGACAGAAATCCCGTGAAGTCCCCAACCTGCGTTTTTTGGGCCAACTTGGCGGACTGTGCTCTAAATCCTCGTCTGAGAGGAAACCCGTACCCAGAAGTGTGACGTATAAATAGGTTGATGATGATAATAATCTGTGTCTAAGTGTACTACTATTTATTTTTAAATCGGACTTTGTATTATGCTAATTCAACTTCATACCATTGAACGGCTTACGACAGCAATAAATAACGCATGTATGTAAAACTAACTACACATTCGTACAGAAGAGTAACGAATCATGATCCACTAATTACGCGTAATTAACTACGTTCGGAAGTGACGCTCCTTGTGGGCGGAGCATCTACGGTCTACGGCCGGCTATGTATGTAAATGTGAATACCATAGCCAATGAACGGCGTCACGGCTGGCCGCCTCGTGATATATTAGCATTTGAATCGCTTATTCGTTACGAGTATTTGAACATTCCTACTCAGTTTTGTAGGCTTTTATGACTTTTGAATTGATTAGATTAGTTGGTTCGTCCCACTCGTTTATATGACGTTTTTGGTCACCTCTAGTTATGAACGTAGGGATGTAAATACCGTCCTTCTTAATGACATGACAATCTGTGTGATTGGGCTAGATTTTCCAAAAAGTGTGATTTACATGTGAAGGGACGAACAAATGGTGCGCCTGGTGGTAAGCGACACGCCTGTCCATAACAGTGGTAGTGCCACTTAGGGTGCGTACAGATCTGGCGAATGCGTTGCACGCGCGCTGCACGCGTGTTGCACGCGTGTAGTTAAATACATATTAGTAATTGTGGCGCATGAGCGGTGTGAAAGGCACGCGAAGAGATCGCAATACGAAATGCACGTGCGCAGTTCGCGAGTCTTTCGCAAACAGGCGCATTTGCGGTGCATTCACCAGATTTGTACGCACCCTTAGAGCTTTAAATCACTAAGATCGAAGGGCACTGCCACTGCGCCCGTCACTCTGACACACAACTTGATAAGTCCCCTGTGCCTGTAATTTCACCTGCACCCTTACCTTTCAATTGTAAGGTGGCAGTAGTTCACTGGATGAATCCTTTTCTCAAGAAGCTCTATTGCTAAAAAATAAATGTTACGTTATATCTTTACTCCTATAGTACGACGAAAATACATACCAGGAAATATCCGACATTAGACATTACGTATCTTGTGCCTGTGATTGTCCTGTCTCACTTTATTCTTCAATTCGAATTACTGCAGTGATAACATTAATGTGCCAGATAACCAGATCAATTGCGTGTTCCCAAACTTGGGAATTCCCTGTATTATGAAGTAAAACAGCAACGGCATTCACTCTGGGGTACTTCCGAGAACACCAAGGTCAGAAACAATTTATAAAAGTACATTTTTAATATTTTTCCTACCGGGATCGAACCTGAGAACTCCTCATCCAGCGCTATAGTGGAAACTGTTGGGTTACCGAGATCGTCATAAGCCGCAGTGGTGCGTGGTAAAAATATATGGGTCGGTCGGGGGAACCGGTACCATGTAGATAGGTGGTCCTGGCGGGCTCTACACTTACTTACAATGCGTATCGTTGAAGATTGGTTTTAAAAGCAGAGTTTAAGATGCCTCTATGTTAATTTACATTAATGATGAATATTTAAATTGTCGTTATAGCTATTAAATGCTACTGACGCCAACCATTATTATTTGCATACCTATATGTTTATATATTCATTTACATACTACCTTTATTTTATAGTGTTTTGAAATTTACTACGTTGAACTAGAAATATCTTATGGAACTTCTATAGCTGCCCATAGACATACGACCTGGTGTCCGTGACTTCATCTGCCTAGAATAGCAGTAGAGCTCCTTGTGAAAGAGTTCGTCCAGGGAAGTACTAACACCTTACCTATTTCTGCTGCCAAGCAGTAATGTGAGTATTACTGCGTTCCGGTTTAGAACGGTAAGGGTGGTGGTGAAATTACGGGCACATGGGACTTGTCAACTTGTATCAGGGTGACGAGAACAGCGGCAATGCCCCTCAGATCTTTGCAAATTAAAGCTCTGAGTGGTACTGCAACTGTTATGGACTGGCGCGTTCTTATCATCTGCGGTCTTACCATGAACTCTTATTACAGTTCAGTATAGGTTTGTAACGACAAAAAGCGGGATGGTGATATGCACTTCATGCAGCATTAAGTAAGGCCCCTGTTCTTGTTCTTGACTTGTTCGTTCCGCCATTTGGTTTTATAAAAAAAAATACAAACTTTAATTCCCTATTCCACTCCTTTTTGGATTTATTTTTGTGACAAAAAGTAGCCTGTGTCCTTCTTCTAGATCCCGTGTACCTTTGTACCAAAATACATCAATATTGGTTTAGTGGTTTAGGTGAAGACGTAACAAACAGAGTTACTTTTGCATTGCATAATATTAGTTTGGATGTACATGGAAACACTGGTACGATTATTATAATTAACGTGTTGTAACTTGGTGATGTAATCAAGATTATAATAAACTACGACCTACGTATACCGATTTATATACAAAGATAATAGCTCTATATATGTAGCCAATGGTATTGCAGAAGTTACGCACGGTTGCCAATCCGTGACTGAAACGAAGGTATGTATATATATTTGTTTCTTAAGATAAAATTAAAATGATATAAGATCGTAAAGGAAAATGTTTTTATTCAATGAGATGTTCCGACGAATCATGTAAAAAGTAAACAACCATTGATGGCCCAAGGCTTAATTGCATTTCTCCGCTCCGTTTTGATAAATAATAGGCCTAAAATACGTTCCGCTTTCTGCATAGTTCTTTGATATTTCTATTTTTGAATGCTATTGCTAATGCTATTGTGTTAAACGAGTGAAATAGACACATAATTATAAAAAAAAAAAATAATAATAAATAAAAAACGAGAAATGTTTTTCGTGGTATTTAATTAGGTAAATAATAGGAGGCCATGCAGTAAAATTTTGTGGAAGAGTACCTATATGTGTCAACATTAGGCACCCACCCCATTTTTATCCATTCACCTTAGACCTAATATTTTAGTTTTGTAAAACACCTAAATCTTTTAATATTGAATTATAATACATAATTGTGAAAAGTGGTATTAATAGCTTACATACATTTCAATGCCCTTTCCCATCACTATGCCTTATAATAATATTAATTAGACGAATTGATAATTATTTTTGTAAAAATTGGATCGATTGTAAAGCAAACGGTGGAATAATGAAACGATAGAGGGCGCCACCGGAAGGTAAAAACTTAGACGAGAGCGACGTTTACGAGAATCAGCGAGGAGTGTGTGGATCGAAACTCGAAGAAAATATTTCACCTCTAAGGGTAGCAAATTAGAGGATTATTTATGAATAAAAAAGACGCAACGTTTCAAACACTAACAAATACATATGTTTACTAACTATGCAGTAAACTTATAAAAAGTTTGAAGAATGTAACCGGTACATTAAATAGATCATAAATCCGAAAATTCAGTCACAGTAGCAATACCACGACAAAAATGCTATAAGAATTTATAGCCGCTTACATCCAATCATTCCATACATATAATGTTCTCTTTCATAGCTTCTCATAAGATCGTGCATGTCGCAGATTCACACGCGCTAGCATGTTTTTTTGTCGACATATCGAGCGCGTTGTTTGATTTATTTCACATCACTATTTTAGGATATGTGGCGCGCCTATCGCCTTATAGCAAGATGTGAAATTACTGAACCTACCATGTATAACTATGATATCTAACTATTTTTTAGATTTAGATATCAAGATAAACAGATACTTTAGTTAGATGATTTTAGGTGTATTTCACCGAATTTTAAATTTGTGCGTCGAGTCAACTCTTCGAAGATTCGTGAGGTATCTTCACAGTGGTGGCTTTAATCTTGTCCTAAGAACAGGTTTATGCCCAACAGTGTTATACAACTTCTGCGTATTTAGATGACAAAAATCCGTGGTAGTAACCCGTTTAGCTCATGGAGGTAGTCTCGATCTCTGATGTTTCAAATAAAAAAAAATATTGTAAATGTTATTTACAAAGAGCAGCCCTTAGAGTTTCTTGCTCATTCTTCTCAGGGGAATCTGCCTTACGAATGAGCGGTAGAGTTTAACCATTGTGACGATTTCAAGTGTAATAATGCTTACCTATGAAATAAAGATTATTTTGAATTTGAATTTGAATTTGAGTGGCCTATATAGGTGTTCACGATGAACTTCAAAATTTAATAATAATAGGATTGTTTTAATAACTACTACAATACATACTCGTATATACGACTTTTTATGATATCAAGTGACGGGACGACCAAGACGTGCGCCTAGTCGCAGTGCCAGTCAGACCTTTAAAGCGCAATGATTTGAGGTGCACTGCCATTGCGCCAGTCACCTTCAAACAAAACTTGATAAGTCCCATGTGCCTGTAATTTCACCACCTCCCTTACCCTTCAAATCTGGAACACAGTAATGCTTTCATTACTGCTTGGCGGCAGAAATAGGTTAGGTGGCAGTACTTCTCTAGACGAATTCTTTCACAAGGAACTCTACTAAAAATAGGTTGGCTACATTAACCCCATTCAAAACCACTGTGCTTGCGGATCTCCCACACAAAGTATGTTTCACCTGCTCTCGTGTGACCGTGACCAGCTACACCTGTGGAGACCTGCTAAAGGCAACAGTTAGGGGTAAATAGGTCGTTGCTTACTGGGCCAAAGAAATTTAACCGGTTTGTTATTATATTGGTTTTTGGCATTGACTAGACAAGAAGAACAATATCTACTGTGTATTTTTTTTTATTTGTTACAAAGCAAAACAAAACCTTATAATTAATTACAGTCTAGCCATTTTACAAGACTAATAAGCAATTTAATATAACATAATTTCCTAAAATAAAGGTAATTTATTATAAAGAAATTGTCCATCGACAAAATATATTTTAATATTAGTTAAGGGGAAGACGCTTTGTTTGTGTGTTCATAGTCTAGTTAGCACTGGCACTAATATTTATTTTATTCACTATAATTAACTACACTACTCAAAAGGTTTAGTTCTTTGTAGTCTACGCACTATATTTGTATTGTCCAATAGCTGTATAGCCTCTATGTTCACGGGTTGATGAAGTCTATGTTTGTGAGCTTCGACGTACTTATATCACTTTATTTACAAGCTTTATATTCAAATCACAATGCAGATCCTCATTTCGTATATACCAAGGAACACCCGCAATTGTCCACAGTATTTTTTTGGAAGGTTGTATTGTCTGTATGTTGCTTTTAGCGGCACAGCCCCAGAGCTGGATAACTGTCACTTTCGTTGATGAAATTGTTTCCATTACCAACGTCTTGTTTTGGTAATGCTCATTCATTTCGAAACATTTGTACTACCAGTTAATATCTTGTACGTGTGTATGTTGTACCGTATCGATAACCATATAAGAACTTAATGGCTCTACTGTTCCGATGGATCGATTGCATCGGACATGTTGTAGCTCCTATATTGTGCCGGTCACATGAGCATTAAACCTTTAAGCTTGGTACATACGTATATACAAGCACCTGCGTTTATATTCATTACAATCTGCCTTATACGTTTACGAAGTTAGCGATTTTCTAAAAAAAATTATTTAAAGCTATCGGCCTATAAAGCCTGGAAGTTATAGAAATCCTGATCGACTAAGCTTTTTTGAACACCTCCAATAGATAGCATGAACTGCTATCTATTGTCAAGTCACATGTACTAGACTACTTAATGATATTAAAAACTTGCCCATTAAAATATGTAAGACGCGACTGTATGATAAAGGATACAATTTATTACGTGTGAATAATCTTTTACAATAATTATTATTATATTAATATTATCTCAATCAATTTACCTTTTACATAATGTTGATAATTTAATACAATCATGTGACGGATTTTTTGTATGCCTTTCTTTATTCTCTGGCGAAATATTTTGTACATACCTTACTATTGTGATCTCGACCGGCGCGTTTCTTGCAAATAAATCTATGTGATTTGGGTCTTTCTTTAATTCCTGGCGAAATATGTTGTCCCTACTTTACAATTGTTATCTGGACCAGCATGTTTCTTGAAAATAAACCGATGTGATTTGGATCAATAGTGTATTTATTGCTGTAGATGCCATCAGTCAATAATCAAATTTCATTTTCTTTATCAAATATTTAGAAATTTGAATCACTAAGTGAATTAAAATTTTTCCACATATTAAAATATAGGTTGTACAGTCTAGAGCACGCTACTTAAATCTTATTAATGACGTTATGTTTATACAAAGTAAACTACTATTGCAATATTTTATTTTTATTGAATAGTCTTGGGGTTATACTATCATGATATTTATCTATTAGACTGACGTCTGTCAGATGGACATGAGGTTGGTTGTCTGTTGTTGCTTTTCGGTATCCACGTGTGCAATTTTCATATGATTCTCGATCAAGGGTCCCGGAATCCACAAATCAAGGAGACTCTCATACTATATTGGCGCCTGACACGCGAGGCCCTTGTTTTTTTTTGAGTGAAAATTTGTATGAAAAGTCGCGCACGCGTGGACCGCCGACTCAGGACGCTGACTTTGAGGATGCGGACGCCACAGAAGACGTCAAAGCCACGGCTGATGCCAGGAGAATGGCCGCGATGTTCACCGCGCTCCAGGAAATTAACTTCCGCGCAATGGAGCACATATAGCGCGCTTCCTGGACCATAAACTGACGTCTGTCAGATGGATATGAGGTTGGTTGTCTGTTGTTGCTTTTAGGTATCCACAAATGCAATTTTCATATGATTCTTGATCAAGGGTCTCAGAATCCACAAATCAAGGAGACTCTCATACTATACTATTATTTTGTGCAAATTCTCCACTAGTTTGTTGTTATTATTTATACAAAGATTGAACAAGCACCAAGAAAAATTCCTTCGATCCTGCTGTACTCGAGCCGCCATCTGTTGCCTAAACGTGGGTGCATTACTACCCACACTAAACTACTATTATTTCGTTTTTTAATCCAGAAAAACGGTACAAGCAAAATGAGCGAGCCGATTATAATGAAAATAATACAAATTAGATTGAAATAGGTAAACAATGCAAACGTCAACTTAAAAAAAACCGAACAGCTCAAAAATAATGCTGTGCTATTGTATACGGTTTGTATTTACAAGTGAATACCGGTCTTTAAATTATTGCGTGGTCAGAATATCTTTCCTTAAGTAAATAATACTTATTTATTTACAGTACGAATAAGTTAAGTATTCGTACAATGATGTTATGTTCAGTAAATATTTTGTTTGCTTTTATTAAAGGTATGATTTGGCTTGTGAATTAGATATATTGGCATTTAATAATTGCAAGTTTTACCACCGAATTAAATCTATGGCTGATAAAAAATTAATTATAAGTAAATACATACATATATGTAAGTATAAGACAATATACGTTGCTCCGATCCCAAAGTTAGTAACTAAAGCACTTCTGTTATGGCAATCGGAAACAACGACGGTACCATAAACACCCAGACTCGAGGCAATGTAGAAAAGTTAGTGTTTCTGCCTTAACAATGGAGACATCATGAACACCGGTGTGAAAAACACTCGATCACGGAGGTCGTCAAAAGTTATAAGAGTACCTGTCGAATAAATCGGGTTTAACAATCCCTGAAGAAAATTGAATATTCTAAAGTTGATTTTACAACATCTACGGCAATTCACTTGAGACCCAGCTAGGGCGCAACTTTGTTGCCGCCATTTTATCGTTCCATAAACAAAACTAATCAACATCTAATCATCGAAGTGGACCAACCACGATGGTATCTCAAATATTTGAGAACAGGATCAGACCAATGGCGTTTAAATTTTCCGCGCATGCGCGCATTGATGACCTAGTTTAGTTTACACGGTGTTGTATGAAATTCGTGTTTTCATACCGTTTAGTAGCTGCATGCTAAGTTTACAGGAGAAAATATACGAATTTTAATAAAAATTTTATATTATATAGGTATTTATTATTATTATTATTATATTATTATGTAGATTACCTAATTTAGTCAAATTAATTTCAAATGCAGTTATAAAATAAATGGCTTATCATTGAGAGGTGTAATGCGAATATATGTATATCATGAACTGTGAGGGGACCTCACACTTTTTTTGTTTGGCAGATTTTAACCATTTGATCACGTTTCATCCATTTGATACATTTAATTGGTTTTCAACCCGTGTTGTCCGAGACAACAAGTAGTACTGCGAAGATTGTGTATACATGTTTGGTTAGGTAGTATTTCGATTTTATTAGTATTTTCAGTTTAGGTTCTATTAAGTGTTTTCTTAGTGTATTGTTTTTCTAAAGAGGCTTGACATGGTCAATAATGATCTAAGTCCCTAATAAATAAATAAATAAATAGTAAAAAAAGAATTTAACCCAGGAGATGGTCGTAAGTATTAAATTAGACGCTTATAGAAGCGCTACAGTGGCGATATTGTGGCGCTGCAGCCGCGCCACTACTAATTTTCATACGGTATTTAGAAGCGCAGTTGCAGCTCTACTATTGTGACACGCGCGCGCCGTTTTTGCAGTCACAATTAGTGAACTGAAAATTGCTGAAGCGCTACAGACGCGCGGCTGCCGCGTCACTTCAGCGCTTCTATAAGCATTTAATTTGAAGGCCTTTACGGATTAAAAGAATATAGTGCAATTCAGCTAATGAAAACGTCCTTGTTACTAAAAAGGCCAAGACGATAAATATAAAAAAAATATGAAAACTTCGTCAATAAGCGCAATCACGTGAGAACCGGGCCGTAGCATTGTGGGAACCGCCGGAACTAACTTTTTCGCTAAATTCAAACGTGTCAGTAAGTTATGTAGCGATTTTCGAATAGTGTGACACTTTGATAGTAATCTGAGGCCATTCTCAGAACGACTTAATCCTTACAACTGTCGGATTGTTGGTTGGAATAAGAAATAGTTTTAGCTAGTAAATTACATGTTCTACTATTGAATTTTGTACCTGTTTAAGTATCTTGTATACTATTTCAGCTATTTTTAAGTCTTTTATTGTATCTTATATACATTACTTGGTATGTGCATGGTGTAGTTAACAATAAACCCGAAAAATAATGTTTTCGTTTACATAAAATATAAACAATGCATTTGCATTTTGATACTTTCGAGATATTGGCACTTAAAGTTAGTTTTTTCATTGAAATGTTAAATTACGTTGATTTTGCTTAACAAATAAAACTGATACTAAATAAGATATAAAAAAACCCGAATACAATGGGGGTTGTAGGTCTTATTACACTGATTATGTTAAAAACTCAATTTCGCTAAAAATGTCGATTACGTTGCTTATAATATAAGGTCAGCAGACATGGTTATGTGATATTCAAATATGTATAACTTGAAGCAGTTTTAAGGTTCCACAAACAGTTATTAAATATATATAGTAATTATCTTAAAACGATCACTTATGAAGAAACGGAAGCGATGTTAAACCATATTACGTAATTCATACTCAATCAAAAGCGCACACACACACACACACACACACACACACACACACACACACACACACACACACACACACACACACACACACACACACACACACACACACACACACACACACACACACACACACACACACACACACACACACACACACACACACACACGCTTGCATTGCTGTTTAAAATCGCGCGCGAGTGTAAAGGTAGACGACTAGCGACTGCATCGCGTTTGCGTCGCTTATAAAAGTTGCCGTGTGTACCCGCTTTAATAGTGACACAGAAGTTAATCTATTAAATAATTTGTAAGTAAACTAATCAGATATAATGTTGTTTTTATTGACTATCATGACATTGGTCTGTTTTTTGTGAAAATACCCCTTAAACTTTTTGTTATTATTAATACAAAGCTCGGGCTCACAAAGAAAAATTCCTACGATCTGATTGGACTGAAACCAGCGTCTGTTGCCTGAACTTGAAAAAATTCGTAGGATACGCTGGCTTGATCCGTAGCCACGTTGAGGCGACGGATGCTGGTTCGAGTCCACATGGATCAAAGGAATTTTTCTTTATATTTGTTCGGTATTTGTATATACAATAATAGGCATCAGTAACCTAGCAAAGTTGTGTTTAGTAAGTTTAAACGATAGCAGGAGAGCAAGGAATATGCAGCAGGAGGAAAACTGTTATTTTTGGCGAAAATGTATAATATTTCCAAAATTACCTAGGCACTCTCCCCAGACCACATAAACTTCCGTGGCACTCTCAACAGCACAAAAAACAATCGATATCAAAAACATATAAGAATTGGAAATATGAAAAGTGTATAAAATCATACATATATTTTTTAATATTAAGTGCCAGGACAAACAAGTCGTGCGCCTGATGGTAAACTACACGCCTGTCCATAACAGTTGCAGTGCCACCCAGAGCTTTAATCGCAAAGATTTGAGGGGTTACTGCCACTGCACCCGTAACACTGAGACATAAGTTGACAAGTCCCATGTTCCTGTAATTTCACCCGCACCCTTACCCTTCAAAACCGGAACACAGTAATGCTGACATTACTGCTTGGCGGCAGAAACAGGTCAGGTGCCAGTAATTCCCTGGGCGAACTCTTTCACAAGGAGCACTGCTGCTACTTTATAAAACAAAATGTCTGTTGCCAAAAAATATGTAAGTATAGAAGTACACTAGCAAATCTTCTTCCGTATTATTTCAGAACGAAAGGAACAGTTCAGAGGCCAATAGTTACAATACAGAGAAAATAATATATCCCCATTATGTATTCAGCACATAATCTCTATGAAATTCTACGCACGCCGCGCCGTCCAGATAACAAAACTGGCTGTCTTATAATTTATAGTAGGTCGTTTTAGCGTCTGTGCTTCGTAAAGCTGCATTTAATTTGCATTGGAGATTCGGATTTGCAGTGACATGTCCAGTATTAAAATGATGCATTGCGGTTTGATTGCGGGCGACGCGGGCGCAATGAGGGTCGGCGCGCGGCACTTGGTGTTTGATAGGGTCTATTATAATGGTGATGAGTGTGAAGTTAATAAAAAAAACCTGTTTTTATAGAAAGAAAGATTTAATATACCATCAATATGAATGTTGTCATTATGATTGCCATATTTATTTATTAGTAGTAGTTTTTGTTTGCTCAAACTTTTTCTTGGTTTGTATTGCAGGTTGTTCTTTAATTTTTTATTTTTATTTTTGATTTTTAATTATATTTCCTTTTTTAATTTTTCTTTCTCAGCTTTGTTGTAGTAATTATGTAGTAACTAACGGTATTGGTGACACAATCATTACATATTTACTGTAAAAAAATAGTACACATTTTAATTGTATATACTGTTTGTTACCGCAAACAAATTTTAAATCAGTATAGAGTACTAAAAAACCGAACTCAAAACCTCGTGGTATCTCAAGAAAACTTGGCAAATACATGTAGTATTTGCCAAGTTTGCTTGAGATCGGTTACCGGAAAGTGTGCGAAATCGGATTTATCCTCTAGTTTGCACTCTTCCCAACAAAAAATGTAGCATCAAAATCGGTTAAAAATGCCGTGTAACATACATACAAAAAAAACATACATTCGAAATGAGAACCTCCTCCTTTTTTGAAGTCGGTTAAAAATCTATGCGAACGACAGTACAAGTATATTATTATACTTGTTTTTTGTTTATAAGAATGTCGCAATGTTTTCTTGCAAGAGTATGCATGTAAAATATAAAACATCTGTACAGAAAACGTACAAGCGGAATTTACTCTCGAGAGACAGAACCTTAAATAGAGAGGTTTAGTAGCAGTAGAGCTCTGTTTGAAAGAGTTCGCCCAGAGAAGTACTGCCACTTTATCTATTTTTGTCGCCAAGCAGTAACGTAAGCATTACCGTGTTACGTTTTTGAAGGGTAAGGGCGCTGGTGATGTTACAGGCTCATGGGACTTGTGAATTTAAGTCCCTGGGTGACGGGCGCATTGGCAATGCTCTTCAGATTATAGACAGGCTTCCCGTTTACTACTACGACTTGGTATCATAAAAAAAGATATTTGTGAACAAAGTTACCTGAACATTACGAGAACTTCCCTCACCAAATTATATTTCATTTCGTACAAACGGAAACGTAGAAGACGCACCAAGGCATGCAAAAGTTAAAGTATAGTGTCCTTGTTAGAACCGTGTTGGTTTTGCCAGACGTTAACAACCGATCGAGTTACCATCATGACAGTTATGGATATTTGATGCCATTTAATATCATCATTCACTCGGTATTCGTTGTTGGTTGTGGGGAACGTTAAGATTAGAGCAATGGATTATAAATAGATTTATACTGCCTTAAAAGTGGAGAACGTTGATATAAATTATTGTGGTTGTGGGTTTTATTAGTGCATAATGTATTAAATATTTATGCAGGATAGTTTTCTGTTTTTTTTTTCAATTCTGAGAAATGAAGGTTGATTAAAATTGCAGGAAATGGAAGCAAGAAAAATTAAAAAAATGGAATGAATAATGTGTACTTTAGTGTCTGATTTTGATTTCAGTGTTAAAAAGATTTTCAATTTGAGTAAGTAAACTATTAATATTTATTTTATTGAATATCATGTTTTTAATATCATAATACTAATTTATTTTTCGTGACGATATTCTAGTAGTTTGTTATTACTTATTATTATTGGTACAAAAAATAGAATAAAAACAAAGTAAAATTCCTTCGATCTGACTGGACTCGAACCAGCGGCAGCGTCTGTTGTCTCACCGTGGCTACTAAATAAATAATAATTTATATAACAAGTAATTTATTTTTAACCCAGTTCAAGAGAGAAGGAGGTTTTCTATTACGCAGTATTTTTTTTGTGTCTATGTTTCGCGATTACTCTGACATTTGTGAACTGATTTCGATGATTTTTTTTTGTTGAAAGGTATCACTGCTGAAGTACCCACCTCAGAAGTGATACCATCCAAATTTGAAGAAAATACTCCACCTGCAAGTGTATCAAATTAGGGGATGAATCCGGTTTAATGGTTTCACTCACTTTTCGTTAACGGATTTCAATAAAAGTAATTTCTGATTTCTGTGGTAGGTTTTTTACAAAAAAATTTTAATTATTGACAATTATATTCAATTATTTAAGAAAATACTTGTCTATCATTTATACAAATAAAGGCCACTTAATTAAGGTGCTTTCTCACAATCTGCAGGTTGTAAGAAAACGATATCTGTGACAGCATTCCAATGCCATAATCTCTGGAATAGCGAACGCCGACACCGCCCGCGCATGTGCAGAGCCACATTGAGAATTTTAGAGTGAATATTTTGAAACATTACCATAGGTATATAATGGTTTTGAAGTTCATACTCCATTTCCTATTGTGTGACCTGCTGGTCTTTTAAAAATTGGGATAATTTTCATTTATATTCTTTATTGCACCAAAAAAATATACAAAAGAAATAACATGTAGACAGTAATACAAAGGTCATAAGCGGGCAATAGTGAGCATAAGAGGAAAAAGGGAGAAATATAATAAACTTACTAAGATATAAATCACCGAAAAAAATACCGATAGGTATTATGTAAATACATCAGAATTACGAGCGGTTGGGAGGAGGTAGCAGCTAGTACCGGGAAAGAAGATAAAAAAGGGAAGTTAGGGTTCATGATAAATATGTAACAATATTTATTGAATGCGCCTACAATCTATCTTCAGATTTGAACTCTTAGTAGCTCCTTTAAGAGCCTCACGTGAATTATTGGGGAGTTTCTATTCGCGGGTGGGACTTTTTTGCAATATAGATCTATAATGAACCTCAATCTCGTACAGACGAAATTTATCTCGATCAGTTTCAGACAACCAGTGAGTGTTAACAAAAATAGGTCTATGACGTCCTTTAATTGTCCTTGTTACGACCCTGTCTATACGTAGGTGGTCACGCCTTTATCATAGTCTACAATACACTAGCGCCCAGTAGATTTTATTGGACGTACACTCAATAAATAATGGAAAATGTCGCGGACACTCGGTACACGTAGAACAGAGATATTCGCATTGAAGTTTAGACGTTAAACAAGGAACGGTACTTTATATCGTATCATACTAGCTGTAAATACTAGATCCCACCTACAACCTACTCCAGTATGAGTATCATAGATAAGCAATATGTATATACCAATATTCTTTACGTTTAAACCGAGATTCTAATAATTAAAGTTTGAAAATGCGAACAAACATTATTGCTTCATGCTTAAAAATAAAACTGTTCTTTATTTAAAATTACTCTTTAAGTATTTGTTGCAGAACTTGTACGTGTTATGAATTAAGAAAAAACCGTTTAAAACCGGTTTCATAGAAAAAGTTGAACTTAATTGATTTTTTAGACATAAAAAGGGGTTTGTTTATTATGCAACATATTTACGACAGTTTAATTCAATCAAGCTTGTTTAAAAAGTGATGTATGTCGCATTAATATAATTAATTATTGTCGATGCTGCCGTTAGATAATAATGAATAAATTATTATTAGAATTCTCGTCATGCTTTATGTATCTAAAACGAATCTTGTATGATTCGATTAAAGCGAAAATCATAAGTTTTTCCAGTGAACGCCATTTTTTTTGTGTTAGCACAGAAATGTATGTGTTTTTATTTTATCAAGCACCGATTTTGTATCAATTAAATTCATTCTTTAAACGACTTTAAAAAAAGAGGAAGTTCCCACTTCGGCTGTATTTTTTTTTCTGTGTATGTTACGCGGTTACTCCGACATTTTTGAATCGATTTCGATGATTATTCCTTTGTTGGAAAGGAGGTACCTCAGTAGTGCTCCCATTTAAATTCAAAGGAAACATTCCACCTCAAAGGAAGGCAATTTAGGGGCTGAATCCGGTTTATTGGATTTCACCCACTTTCGTTAATTAATTTCAATAAAATTTGGCAAACACATGTAATTCCACAAACTTTTGAGGTCGTATTTTATAAAAAAGTTATATTTATTGCAATAATTGTTTTATACGTTTTTATAACTTTCAAATAAGATAATAAGTTTTCTATACATGAAAGCATCCCAAATTTTAATGGGCATGAAGAATTTGGGGTAATATTTAAGAGTGATTTAGTGAGCCTTCCGGGGCTCTCTTAACTAGTCATCATTGAGGCTGCCCATTGCGGAGCTGGCGCAGTCGCGCAAGCCTCAAATTATCGCATAATAACGATTAAGTAATAAAATTAACGCCTACGATAATTAGCCACATTTGAAGAGTGAAAGTATTCACTTGTCAGAAAAACAGGTGGAAGGATTAATCAAATTTGAATTCGGAGTTGACAAAAATAGATTTATGTAAGCAGTAGGTGAAACTGGTGCGTTTACTTTTATTAATGTACAAATTAATTACTAAGTAATAAATAAATAAAGCACACACTCATAGCCCCGCCCTAGGGATCCCTGCATCACGAGCGCCATGGACACACACATAGACAATCACAAATTACACCCAAACTCTCGAGATAAATAAATGTAGGTCATACAAATATTTCTCTCGGCTCGGGAATCGAACCCGCGACCTCTGGGTGGCAGACCAGATGGTAACCGTTTGGCCACGGAGGCAGTTAAACGTGAATTAAAACTTGTATGTAAAATTATACCTCCATATTTTTATTGTGAATGTCTTTAGATGGATCAAGAAGCTTAAAGCGAAGTTAAGTTTTGGGGAAGCGGCCTTTTAATTAATTTACCTCGTGTTTTATCTTTACAAGTACACAGTTCTAAACGATTTTAAAATGAAACCATCGTTTTTGTATAGTTTCTGATGTGATTAGCGTAAGTAATGAATACCATAATTTGTATTTAGCGTTGCCCATAAACCCACAAACATGGGCATGCCCCGATAAGGCGCTATGTATAACTCTACTAACTTGCAATACATCTGCAATTAGAACTAAAAAACATTTTATTTTATTGCAAGTTGTAATGAATAGGCTAAAGAATCTTCCTATAATTTTTTAGTTATTTGAAATTGCTAGTAAATATATCAATAGCAAATTGTTTCTGTGTTACAATATGTTCAATGGATGTTTGATGATACTCAACTTAGTAAGTATGTGGTTAAAGATTACTATAATTACTCTTAACTTTTTTAATCTTAAGTATAATATGCTATTCAACAGGTACGGATTTTTCCTTATAAGAAAAATATTAACTCGCCATATACTTACGTCTATAAGCTATTGTGTATTCACAGACCAATAAATACAGTAGAATTGATTAGTTAGCGTTCGACTGGTGCCAACTACAAATCTCGAAAAACCCATCTGAGCTCATTCAGCTATTTTCGTTTTGTATTGTATAGTTGTGTCATTCTCTCGTGCAAATCCTCTAAAATCCTAAAAAAATGCCTTATTGTGCTGTTTTAGAGTGCAAAAATGATAGCCACACCAAAAATATTACCCGTGGTGGTATTTCATATCATCGGAAAAGCTTATTTTAATCAATTTTCGATTTTCCGTTTACGAAATATTTTTTTTGTTACAAGAAACGAAAGTAAAGTTTATACCCCTGGAATATGGTCGCTTCTTTTTTGGAGAACTAAATTAATAACTCCAATTCGTCGTCGTTCAGCAATGAACCGCTAGATGGCAGCACATTCATTGAAATTTCTATGCAATATCAAAACGTCGCAACTTGCAATAATAGGTATTGATGGTATTGAACTTTCGACGATATGCCAACGGGGTAAAGTTTAAATTATATTAACAATCCAGAATTTGTTATTTCTTTTTAAATTTTAAACTACAACCAATCCATATCAAGATTTTGTAGTGTTTCAAATTAAGAATCTGTGCGTTTTGGCGACATTCATTGTTTTTTTTCTTCCGTGTGTGTGTGTGTGTTATGAAATTAACTCAAGCGGTGCTGCCCAGAGTTTCTAATTCTGCTTATGTAGCACATACTATTTAGAAAAACACATTCTCTATATTTACCGAAATTCCGTATTAATCGCCTATTATAGTGCTAACTCATCATTAGATCATTGATGTTGTCGATTTGTAGATAAGATATACTGTACCAACATCACGTAAGGTTGCTGTCATCTCAAAGTAACAAAAGCACTTGTTTTATGGAAATCACATAGCACATCCGAGACTATATAAAAAAGTTAGTTTTTTTTATAAATTGACTCGGCCGGGGATCGATCTCAGATATGGCGACACCATGAGAACCGGTGTGCAAGATATTCAACCACGGAGGTCGTTACCAGTGTACCAGTTTATAATACCGCGTACGAAACCAAATTCTGTCGTAATTCAAAAATATGGAATTGAGAGGGCACGATTAGAAAATTTAAAAAAACTGAATGAAACCAATATATCGTCAGCTATGTTCATAAACCTCGTAACCGCTATCGATGTGTGAATTTTGGAATAAGTCCTAAAAATAGAATTACTAGAAACTGTTATACGGCAATCTATGATTACTATGTGATGTGATGTAACTAAAAAAGATTTACAAATTACATTTTAAGCTTTCATTGCCCAATATTGCGTCTGAAGAGTAAAAAGCTTTTTAGTTCAAAACCTGATTTATGCGGTTTTCAAATTTAACCGACAATATATATTTTCGTCTATAAATGGATAATTATGTACTATATGCATATAGATAAAAATAATAATATTATTCGCGATAGGATCCATTAAGTATATATTTTTTTTATTTACAAATTGTGTTTTCTCAGTTCTGCATCTTTGAGTTATGACCAGGAATTCCCCGTACCATGACTACCAGAGCAACGGAATTCACCCTAGGGAACTTCCCAGAACATTCAGATCCAACCCGAGGTCTCTTCATCCAGTGCGAACTGTTGGGCCACCGAGGTCGTTTATGAAAATATAATTCATAGTATGTACGATAAAGCCACATGTGATCATATGTCAAAAGCGCATTTATCACAATACATGAAAGTCGCAAAAATAATGCAAAGTACATGAATTTTATAACCCTCCCAATTTGTACAAAAAGTTATCGACTCATTTCGTTCGTAGAACCCTCTCCCGAAAATTTCCCATTTTGCCGATGTGTTTTTACAACACCAAGGGTGCGAATTCTAATTATGAAAATATGTTTGGGAAGCTGAATAATCTTCATTCTGGTAAGTTAGGGCACGAACATAAAAAAAAATACGATTTTCTTTTTTTAACTCTAAATAAGTTTGTAATATAAAATATTACAAACTTATTTAGAAAAGTTGTGTAATCAAAGAACACCTAAACCCTATATTTTCAGAGCACAGTACCATCTACTAGCATAAGTAGTACTTGCATATAGTACCTATATTAGGTACTTTATCGTGCAATACAGATCACATATCGGTCTGCATCTTCTTGTGCTTATAGTAGATGGTTGTAACCACAAGTCCATTCTACTTTAAAATAACGTCTTAGCTACCGTTTTTCAATTTAAATCTATCGAACACACATGCGATTACAGCAGACATACTGATCTCTACAATACCGTCTATTATACGCCGTTAGTATATATATGTATGTTGCTCTAATTAAGACCATCCGTCATCCTCGTGGCCTTCAACGTGTTCCACTTAAAGCGTATCATATGTTAATAAAGTTGTTAGCATTGTTGTTGAGGATCTCGAAGCACTTACGTTGGTTACTCACGGTCAATTGTATAAGTATATACACCTGTTGGATAAACATACGTGTCGATTCATGGGTAAAGTTTTTTTATGGCGGAATACTAAAGGGGGTAAATTCTTGCGCTAAGTGGTTAGATGATAGACTGAGGAACAATAAAAGAATAGTGTCCTAAATGTATAATTTATTAATACAAAGATCAAACACTTAAAAAAAAATTCTTTCGATCCGGCCGGATTCGAACCCGTACGATCCCTAGCAAACCGTGCCAGACGCTATGCCAACTAAGCCACGGAACGACCCAGCGGACCTTACCAATTTTTCTACATGCTTTTTGTCGGATCTTTGTATTTGGTTTTCAACGACTTTTTAGCCGTAGCGCCGTCTATGAGAAATCTATGAAAGTATTTCAGAAAAAATATATGAATATCATGGTGGTCAAACATTCTGACATTCATAAAAAATTTAAGTATATTAACTGCCTCCGTGACCGAACGGTTACCATGACTGCCACGCAGAGGTCCCAGGTGCGATACCCGGGCCGGGAGAAACATTTGCATGGCCTAAATTTATTTATCTCATGAGTTTGGGTGTATTTTCTGGTTGTCTATGTGTGTGTCCACGGCTATGTTGAGTGTGTGCGTTATATACTTATGCATGTAGTACGTACACATAAACATTCAGTACTCATTGATCTGCTGGATAGACCCTACATGTTCGTGATTTCATGTTTTGATGGATATCACTCTCATCTCGTGTCTTTCTTTAAGATTCGGTCAAAGCGTAGTAAATAGACAGCACCACCTCTCTGTGTATTAAATTAAGCGAATTTGGGTTATAATATAGTACAAGACAACCTCACCAATTGCCTGGTCTTAAACTAAGAAATCCTCTGGACTATGAGTACCAGAGTAAACGGAATTCACTCTGGGGCACTTCTTAGAATGCTTAGACTAGAACCAATTTAGAAGCATTATTTCCCAAATCGGTCCTACCGGGAATCGAATCCGGGATCCAGCGCCCACTATGTAAACCGTCAGGCCACTGAGGTCGTCAAAGAGCTTAAGATTGTATAATTGTATAATTCTAATTGTATTTCTGTCAATTTTGAAATGGTTATTGTTTTCATTATAGTTTTAGGAAAAATATAAAATCCTATTTTGTTTAATTTATTATTATTGTAACGGCTGTGATGTCGCGTAACGCTTAAAAATAATTTTCGTTACAAAAAATTAATTAAAAAATGTCCATCTACACACTTAGAAAAGAATCGCAGGTGTTATATTTTTTATCTACTATAAAAACTATAGTAAAACTAATTTTGCAAAGATATATTTGCAGTTGGATAATCATTTGCAATAACAAATCATATCGCGATGTAAATAAACGGGCTGAAAATATTATGAGAAATTAGATAGATTAAATATACATTTTAATGCTCACACACAAGTACAAAAACAGTACATAGACCGCTTAAAACTATTGTGGACAAAGGAGACCTTATCGCTAAGAGCGATCTCTTCCCGACAGCATTTGAGACATAGGAAAGCTTAATACGTAGTGTGCCAATAGCAACATTTGAATTGTATAGATAGACAAAACTTAATATTAATTTTATCAAATAATAAGTTACGACATACCTATACCTACATATATTATATATATATATATACTCTATCTAAAAAAAATATTTACCAAAAACTATATATACGTTGCAGACTGGGACAGTGTTAGAAGATATTTTTGCAATTCAATTTTGAAAATAAGAAGCGACTTCGAATGTCGGATTTCAGACGGTAGTTCGTTCCATATTTGTGCAGCGTTAATCGCAAAGGAGTCTTTGAAATACTCCGAGTGAATTAACGGAGGTTTCAGTAGGTTATCCATTTTAGACTAAGTTTATAGAAGTTACATATTTCCATCTCGTTTTTCAAATTGTTATTTTGCTTGGGCAGATAGTAAGTTATAAAGTAAATGAGGTGACACATAGGCGAGGGTTTTAGAGTCTCGATTTCAGAAAATATTGTTCGGTATTAGGCATGAAAGTACAGCATTCCGCAAACTTCACCGCTATACAAACTGCAACTTTTCCAGTAATTGTATTTACATTTGTAAATTTTTTTCAACAACGAAATGTAGTTGTCTTCGTATAGTGGTACAAGGTACCTATTCTATATAGATCGTATCACCTCGAATTATATCATCATGGTACGTCGATATCGGGCAAGGCTGGCTGCGTCCTGTAGTGTCTAGTCTATTAGAAATAGGTCTAAGAATAGAATAATGACGAGATTGTTGCTTTGCCAACATCTAGCTTGAATAAAGTTTTTATTTATTAAGTAACTAAAGAATCATTCATAAGATATAGAAGTAATAGTTAGCCTATATACAGCCATCAATATCGTGTACGGATCAAGCAAGTTTTTGGCAATTACTGAAAATCAGGCTTTTTTAATTAAACTTTTAACACCAATGATTTTTCATCAATTTCATAATTTAAAACATTAGTAACTAAATAAAAAATGGAATAAATTTATATAGATATTTTTATTTGATTTTAACCTTTCTATACCCGCGACAAATAGTGTAGCACATATATCCGCGCACGGTCTGTGATACCGAAAGTTCGAGGACCATTTTAGTATGTTGCTTAATAAAATATCATCGTAAAATTAAGTTTAATATTAAAAGGAAATGTGTAAAATTGTGTCAAGCAAAGTTTTATACTAAATATTTTTTTATTAGACATAAGCGGGCTTTTATTACAGCCATTGGAAAGTGACAATATTTCTAATAGCCACAATAACTTGAACAAAAACATACTTTTTATAGTATCAAAATATGTATAAAATTTTAAAAACCATAAATTAAATAGCATGTTGCATAAAAAAAATTTCTATATACATATATCTTGGTCAAAAATACCTCTTACTGTCATCGACGGAGCATTTTTAGGCCACTTAATTTGACTATCTTTGCCTACGAACTTTTCCTCACTTTCAGAACTATCTCCTGCTCTGTGTCATTTCTTACTTACTTCACTTCTTTATGAACCTCAAAGTCACTGTTATTTTCGCAATCATAGATGGAATCTGTGTCATTCTCTTCCAAAAACCTTCTCATACGTTCCTCATGCATATTGAGGTTATAAAACATAACCTAAAATCATTTACAAATATAATATATAATGTAAATTCAACGATAACTAAAAATCATACGTAACTATAGGAATTACTAAAATAATTAATTACCTAAAACTGTGACACGTATACCCGCGTCGGTCTATGGGACCGATCGGTGTCGTGTAAGTGTATGTTGGTTGTATGCACGAAAACGCCTGTTTCGCTAAAACCGAGTTGCCACGAATCATGCAGCTAGCAGTGAGACCAAAACTCTAACGCTTTCCGTTTAAAAAAAAAAAACGCAGCAAACTATAGTCGTTGGTCTGAGAGACCATTGCGCGGGTATGCGAAGTTTAATGAATATTTTTATGTGTTTAGTACCACATATCATTAAATTTCTTTGTAGAATTGTATAGGTTTCCTTACGATGTTTTTCTTCACCGAAAAAGCTTAAGGTAAATTTCAAATTGAATTTCGCATAAAAATTCCAAAAAGTCCGAGGTGCAAGCCCAGGTTCGAACCCCCAACCATTTACTTGAGAGGCAGTAGATCAAAGCATTAGGCTAGGCTAGAATATTTTGTACCTAACTTGTGTGTCGGAGAGAAATTGAACATGCTCTACATATAAAAGTTTCCCTTCATTGTCTTACTATTTAATGTCTACTTACTTCTTTGCAATTCTGCGTATTGGAAATATAGACATGACTATACGTGTTAGCACCAGCTATTTATTAACACATTGTTTAATTTGATTTGAATAGAATCAATAACAAATGGCAATACAAGTGGCAGTCAAGGAGGGGACATTCGAGTATGTGGATTATGATGTAAATACAGGAGCGGTACAACCACACTAGCATCATGTGAAACCATGCATCAAATATATGTTTTTTTTTTTTTTTTTTTTTTTTTTATACCTGACGGGCAAATGACTCCACTCCACCTGATGTTAAGTGGAAAGTGGTATCCAAACGCGAAGGAACCTAGTGCAGCGATGGAATCCTCACTGCACTAGCCGCCTCCACCCTGCCTGCCTACAATATATCAATGTTTCATCAACTCATCACCAGGATCAGTTTTAGAGCGAACCTGAGTGAAAACTATGTATTTAGGGACATTAAGTTGTCAATTTATGTCTCTGGGTGATGCGTGTAGTGGCAATGCTCTTCAAATTATGGACAGGCGTGCCGCTTACTACTAGGCGCACGACTGGGTATCATAAAAAAAAAGATATTGGAGAACCAATTTACTTGAACATTACGAGAACTTGCATCATCATAATTGTTTTTCATTTCGTACAAACGGAAACGTGGAAGACGCACCAGTGCATATAAAAGCTGAAGTATAGTGTTGTTGTTAAAACTAACTTACTTATTTCTGTAGCCAATCAGTAATGTGAACATTATTGCGTTTCGGTTTTGAAGGGTAAGGTTGCTAGTGAAATTACAGGCACAGGAGACTCGTCAGCTTATGTCCTAGGGTGACAGGCGCAGTGGCAATCATCCTCGTATGTTTACGGTTTAAAGCTCTTAGCGGCACTGAAACTGTTATGGACAAGCGTATCGCTTACAACCAGGTGCACGACTTGTTCGTCTCATCACTTGGTATTATAAAAAAGTAATGAAATAGATCTGAAATTGATGGGGTCTGAATGACTACCAGATTTTAAAAGAGGAATAGCTTTGCTTTGCTTTATGAGGTCAGAAAACACACCATCATCATCACATTTGTTAAAAACACATGATAAGTAAGGCGCATTCCAATCTGCCACGGAATTAATTAATTTAGCCGCTGAAGTCATTTTCTTTTTCAAAATAATTGTATAATTACGTGATATACACCCGTATAGGTACAAAAAAGTATAAGTTATTGTAATGTGCTATGTATACAGACTATAGTTTTCATGCAAGTTAATCTCAATGAGTCTATTATCGCTCCATCAATAATAGAGTGTTTTCCAAATTACTGCAAAAATTTATATTTCACGAAGAATTTCTTAAAAGAAGCCAATTATTCATAAATTACAAGGTCCTTTCAATGCAACAACGAATTCCAACACATTGTTTGGATATGATGCCATATAAGTTTTTGAAACAAGCACGGTATGATGACTGTTTGATAACTATAATTTGTAATCTCGACCAGGTGTGCACTTTTGATAGCATGTTGCTGTTCAAAGCATTGACTAAAAGTAAATTTGTAGGTATGGCACTTGTAACTTACAAACTAAACTGAAGTACGGTTTTACTCAATATTTTATTTCATTTATTAAAATAACGTAGCCTGTCACCATGGAGTAGGCGATATGAAAAAAATCCCGTCTAAAATCAATAGATGGTAATCTATGGATTGGATTTTTTAGATGGATTTGCATGTTTATTCTATAAGTATTCAAGTGAGTACACGGTCTTTATACGTGTTAAAAAGTTATCTACGTGAAAAGAGCATAAAAACAAGATGGCAGAGATTGTAGTCATTATGACCTATTATAATGACCAAGATAAAATGTCTTCAAACATATCTAAATGTGTCTGTGTACATACTCTCACCTTAAGTATCAACACGTACCATATTTAAGTGATCGCAAGCAAGAAGAAGTAAAATTTTCCGAAGTAGAACTATACAGCAGTAACGGTAGCGTGTCTGTAAATGTATATAAATAATTGGCTAATTTTGACTGTGATTTCAACCTTGCCCGCAGGTAGACTACGTTCTAGATTGATTACTACTTATTAATAATAGAGTACAGGTGAAATTAACGATTGATAGCTACGCATCGTTAATATTGACATTAAAAAATAGGTTAAAGCTTTCGTAAAATCAGGTTTACCTATTTCTTCAGTTTTCTTTTGTTTGCAAGCTGATCGGAGAATATTCAAGTTTTTTTCTTTTATATAGTATTGTGTTTATATAATACCAACTGACGGGACGAACAGGTCGTGCACCTGGAGGTAAGCGACACGTCTATCCATAACAGTTGCAGTGCCATTCAGAGCTTTAAATCGCAAAGATATTATTACATTACTGCTTGGCGGCAGAAATAGGTAAGGTGGCAGTACTTCCCTGGACGAATTCTTTCACAATTAGCTCCACTGCTACTAAATTTAAAAGTTAAATTAATGATATATCGCACCCTTAGTAATATAAGGGCACAATCCAAAAAAAGTAGATTTTTGGGAAATCGCGTATTAAGATTCTGGATTCCTACATTACACCTATTTTTTCAAATAATATGCTTATTATTTAAGTTATAAATATGAAATTTGGCAGATTTGTTCTTTGATAAATGTATTATAAATAGCAATAAAAAAAAATAATATAAATAAATTCCATAAGTTTCAAGCAAGTTAAAAAAAAACACTTTCAAGTTAGACCCATATAGTACAAAAAATATAACAGAAATATGGAGCTATATAAGTTTGATCCCATTTATTATTTAAGTCCCTATCAATTCCCAAATTTCCCAAAAATCTACTTTTTTTGGATTGTGCCCTTATATTACTAAGGGTGCGATATGTATATAAATAAAGTTTCGTAGATCATATACATTAATTATGATATTATTTTGGTTGTTGGTTTTTATATGATTAATTAGGCTTTCACATATATTCGACAAGACACTACTACAACATTTTACAACTTTGCCGAACACTGCTGCGATAAAATGATATGGAATTTGTCGTTGAGTTCTGTCGCAGTATGCATGTCAATTTATACACAGTTAATAAAATTGTTGTTGCTTAGAAGTCTTTTACAAAATGTCACAAACCTTCTTTGTCGAATTTTATTAGAAAAAAAGAATTCAAAAAATACAGTGAACCAAAAACCACAATAAAGAGGGAAAAAGAAACAAAACAAGCATTTAAAATTTCAAATAAAACAATTTTCAACTCTGTCATATGTGGCGTATGTAAAAGGATCCACTCTACTAATGCCACAGCTGAGATTACGCAGTGACGCTGATCAGTGGTCCTTAAAGCCGAATGAGTGTGTTAGTGATCTGCGTGTCACGTATAACCTAAACGAAATTACGTAAATATTTAGTTTTCCTAAACTTCTATATAAATCTTAAAACTGGATATTCCAGTAATCACGTACTTTGAGCATGCAAGAGGCTACGTCGTTTATATCTACCGTTTATGTAAAGTAATGGTATATAATCGAGAATATAGCCAATGTAACGTGTTATCGCATGTAAATGGCTTAATTCTTATACATATGCAGATTATGTTATGTTAGGTGGTTGTGTATTGATTGGATTTTAATGAATTTGTTTGCCTGTCTGATGACACGCTAGACTGGTATATTCTTTCGGATGATAAAATCTTCTAAAATTTGTAACACCTACATGCTTCTGACATTTTTGAAAAGAGTTACACAGACTGCGCTAGCAATGGTCTGGTCTCAAACTTGGGAAATACCTGTGCTTTGAGGAACAAAGCAACGGAATTCCGGGGTAATACCCCCCTGGAAGCTCATTTACTAATTGGACCTACCGCGAGTCGAACTCTCGTTCAGCACCTACAATCCTAACTGTTGGGTCATCAAGGTTGTTAAATATGTTACTTATAGGATTTGTGAATTATAACATAATTCGCTGTTTATTAAGTGCTCTGTTAATTTTTGTTTAATAAAATAATATCAAATGACGAGATAACAACAACAATTTCAGCTATTGTGCCATCTTAATTGTGGATAAGAATTTCTATAACGTCATCATCGTTTTACGCTCGTACGTTATATATACACCACCATAATACTTTATACACCTGGGTACTGATCACTTCTAATGAGATTTCCCTGAGGAAAGAATTTGAAATAATTAAAGGAAATATCACTCTGAAAAACGTATTTTTAAAATATTAACTTATATCACAGAGTAGTATCACAACTAGGTCTAGTCATAATTGTATCCTATTAGAACATCTGTGTCTAGAACAAACTAGTTGTATATGTTGTTCGATAAACGTCCAATAAAAATTGGAACAACGTAGGCGCAGCTTTATCCACATGTTAAGATAACTTTATCTTTTACAAGGTTCAATAAAATACATTAATGTCATGCGTTACATTTAAAAAAAGTCACAGTGAAAACATTTCGTTAATCAAAACAAATCTGTAAGGTAGATAACCGTAACCGTAAATGATGGCCAAGTTGGTGTGATTTCGGCATATCTTAAAATACGTGATACGTGTGAAAGATATTTGTCAGGATTCTAGCAAGAGGAATGTTGTAATCTCTATCTACACCGATGGCAATAGGGCGTTAAGTCATATTTACGTAAATATATAAATAGATTAATTTATCATCATTTAATTGAACACGATGTAGTCTAATGGCGAAAGTTAATTTGAAATTTACCATGAGCTTTTCGGTGAAGGAAACGTCTTGATAAAGAAGCACGTTAAAGAAGGTTCACAACCCTTACAAAACCCGTGTGTCCCTTTATTATATCTTATCCATAATACTTGTAAATTTATTTAGAGCTTTTAATCGAAAAGATCTGAGGATCTGCAACCGTCACCTTCATACATAAAGTTGAGGTGACTATGTGCATGTAATTTCGCTAGCATCTTTCAATATCGGAATGCAGTAATATTCAACATTATTGCTTGACAGCAGAAATAGATAAAGTGGCAGATATTCTCTGGATGAACTCTCTCACAAGGAACTCTACTGTTACTTATAATAAAATATTGGAGTACAGTTTCTAGCTCTATTACTATAAACTAGTACAGCTATATTTTAAATGTATAGGTAGGGAGAAGCAGGGCAATTACAGTCAGAGGAGACTTAACATTTTATGTCTCATGGTGGGTAATTTACATACTTAAGGATATCCCTCAATATAGCAAATGTATTTGGGCAGCGGTGATCATTTTTCAACAACTGGATTGTCTTAATATATATCAACTTGAATACTAAAAACATATCAAGATACATAAATGAAAATTCTAGAGAACCAACATTAGCAATTAGTTCACGAGCAAATCTGGCATTACGAGCAATCGACCTTCGAATGATAAGCAGACTCTGGCCTGTCATTAAGGTGTATCTCAGCGTAATGGCCCCTGGGGGTATAATCTCTGCGCTTCGGGTCAAGAACTCTATACACGTTTGTCTCGTGAGTTTGTAAAATAGATACAAATACAATTTATTTAAAAATGGTTACAAAATTATTTTTGCTCTTACTTTTACATTTACAGCTTTTTATTAACCATACAGCTCAAACAAAATGTTTTTGTATTTTAAAATAATTATTGTATGTAACAAATATCTATTGCAAACAAGAATCCCTATAATTTTTTATTAATTCTTCTCAGGGAAAGTCGTCTTACGCATGCTTTGACCATATCAAGAGTGATTTGCTTACCTGATAATGAAATAAGAATATTCCGAATTATTTTAACTACGTCCAAGTATAGGCTTAAAAAGAACCTAAGGGTCAATCTAGGTTGTAAGGAAAAATATTATGTTTAGTAATGGTGTGAAAAAAATTATTTTCAAGAAACGGAATAGAGGAATACGTTACAATAAGATACATTTACTACTTATAGTCTAAGGCTAGAGTAACAGGATGAATGTGGCTAACTCTAGTAGCAGTAGAGCTCCTTGTGAAGTGTTCGTCCAGGGAAGTATTGCCACCTTACCTATTTCTGCTGCCAAGCAGTATTGTCAGCACTACTGTGTTTCGGTTTTTAAGGGTAAAGGTGCTAGTGAAATTATAGGCACATGGGACTTGTCAACTTATGTCTCAGGGTGACAGGCGCAGTGGCAGTGCCCCTCAGACCTTTGCGGCTTAAAACTCTGAGTAGCACTGCGACTGTTAAGGACAGGCGTGTAGCTTACCATCAGGCGCACGACTTGCTGATCCCGTTACTTGATATTATATGAAAAAAAGAATATATATATTCGAAAACTTATTTACAAAGTTCGATTCAGAATTTAATTATTTAATGTCGTGATGTAAATAATTAGTTTGCTTCGAAATTCTCTAAATCACATCCATTACTGTGGTATGATATGGCAAATTTAAAAGCATTGGTAGCTTCCATATTACATTTATTCATAATATGTTATAATTAATAACAAGCAATGAATCTACAAATCCTACCTACCTATGACTCACTGAAGTCAAGGTTCAAAAAGAAATGCAACTCTTAAATAATAACTTCATTGAGTCGAAATGGATTGAGACCAAAGGTCATAAGTTTAATGAGGCACAAGCAAAACAACGTTTGACTATTGTAGGTCAAGAACGAATATTGATGAATGATGACCACAGGAATACATGTGTAAATGTCTTGTCAGCTGTTGAAGGTCTGAGGCTCTCTTTGAAGTATCAGAAATGAATAGCAGATCAATATTACTGGACCAAACCGGAAAGAAGCAAATGATTTACAGAGATAATGATAATAAATTATTTCATTTGCGTAGAGTGGAACCAACCAAGGAGAGCTCAATGAAGACAATATAGAACCGCAGCGGAAAGATGTTTGAGACACGACAATGGTTAGATCAATTACAGAAGTTATTTAAGGGCCATGTCGCCCGCAAGAAAGGCTCTTTGTGCAAGGCAGTAGTAGAATGGAGACCGTGGAATGGGGACCTAGAAACGTCCAAGAGGAAGACCACAGATGCGTTGGCATGATATCAAAGGACTGGCGGGAACTGAGTGGTTAGAAACTGCTCAAGACCGGGAAATATGGCATTAACTGAAGGAGGACTACACCTTAAAATTTCAGAACGGCTAAAGACGAAGAAGAAGAAGAATGTAAGGGATAAAGGAAAGAGTTCATATCCTGTCATATCAGGAATTCAAAGTTTGGGCACTGAATAGAGATTGTTGCCAATCACTCCACCGACAGGGCGTAGTTGCATGAAATGAGCCTCCCCGCACGAATATGAATTGTATTCCTAGTATATTTGGCGCATCCTGGGCAACCATCGACCACGATTCGACAATCGACGACGAAAGGCTCTTGGTGCAAGGCAGTGGTACAATGGAGACCGTGGAGTGGGGACCTAGACACGTCCAAGAGGAAGACCACAGATGCGTTGGTACTATGATATCAAAGGACTGGCGGGAACAAAGTGGTTAGAAACTGCTCAAGACCGGGATATGGCATAAACTGAAGGAGGACTACACCTTAGAATTTGAGAACGGCTAAAGACGAAGAAGAAGAAGAATTTAAGGGATAAAGAAAAGAGTTCATGTCGTGTAGGAATTCAAAGTTTGAGCACTGAATAGAGATTGTTGGCAATTACTCCACCGACAAGGGCGTAGGTGCATGAAATGAGCCTCCCCACACGAATACTAATTGTGTTCCTAGTACGTTTGGCGCACCCTGAGCAACAATCGGCGAGTACCTTACGCCGATTAGCAAATCCTTTCACCACGATGGCAAACATCAAAATAAACAAACTGCCTCCGTGGCCGAACGGTTACTATACCGGACTGCCACGCAGAGGCCCCAGGTTCGATTCCCGGGCCGGGAGAAATATTTGTATGGCTTACATTCATTTCTCTCGTGAGTTTGGGTGTAATTTGTGGTTGTCTATGTGTGTGTCTATGGCACCCTCGACACAGGGTTTCCATAGTGCGTGGCTATGTTGAGTGTGTGCGTTATTACTATTATTATTAAACATGTCCCATGCACAGTTCAGCATGACAGCTACTTGGGAAGTGATCGATGTGGGACACGATAATATAGTGTATGCCATCGATACGATGAGAGCCTAGCCTAGCTCATAAATAAGAAAAAGAAGAAACATTTACCTATTTCTGTTTAGAAGGATAACGTTGCTGGTGAAGTTACAAGCACGTGGGACTTGTCAACTATGTCTCAGGGTCACGGGCGCAGTGGCAGTGCCCCTCAGATCTTTGCGATTTAAAACTCTGAGTAGTACTGCAACTGATATGAATAGGCGAGTTGCTTACCACCAGGCGCACGACGTGTTCGTCCCGCCCGTAACCGAAGAAGGTTGACGACCGTCGGAAATTTTGTGAAGTCCTCAGCCCGCATTGGGCCAGCGTGGTGTGTCTATATCCTCGCCCGAGAAGAGACACCATCAGTGGGATATATAAATGGGTCAGTGAAAAAATGAAATGAAATTAGTGTGGCTGTCAGTCACCAAAACAAAATTTACTAAAATCCTACAAATTCAGTCAAGTTCTACTGAACTCCAACACCAACACACTCTTACCTTCTAAAAACTAATAAATGATGTAATATATCCTATTTCATAACATACAAAAAACTTGATCATCGTATATCATACTGTTAAATCATTTCATTGTGTGAGGAAGCCAATATTTCCAATATCGAATTAACAATGACAATAACTCTGCCCACATTCGGGGCCTTGGCATTAACTAAATGTCTAGCAGATGATTTGGGATGATATGGGGTAGATAGATATACTTGATGAACAGTAGTTTATCTTTAAAATGATAGATACAGTATACATTACTTTTCTATTGTATTTACCTTTTAAATGTGACTAATTTTGTAGATGAGAGGTAAAGAACCTTAAATGCCAAAACTATTTTTTACTGCAGAGTGTTTTAAAGAGAACGAGGATTTTTAATTGGGCATTTAAAATCAATCTTAAGACCTAATGAAATTATTACTTAAAAAACAAATGGCAATAGGAGTTAATGTCTTTTACCATTATGTGATTGTTACTAACAATTTCTAACAAATTCTAAAGCAATGTTTGTAGAAACATCTATACTCTGAAATCCTTTCATCTACAGAATTATAGAAGAGGGATATATCAGAAAGAGAAAAGAAGGTCATCCATCATAACCCCTCATATTAGGTAAGGTTTAACAGAAAGTAATTTAATTTTAATTTATTAATAAAAAAAAAAATTTAAATAAATTTAATTTTCATTTCTAATGTAAAAATAAATGTAAATGATGAATGAAGGAGGATACGTTCTTGTATGGTTGAAGTTTACAAACATGTTGTTATAGTTATATATAAACTTGGTTTACTGCTTACCATACTGTTTTATATGTGCGGTTCCAATTGTCAAGTGTCAGTACGACTATTTGCAACATTCGATACGGATGAGAAATTGTTCAACACTCAAGTTACACAGTTATGCAAACTAAGTATGAAACGAATAGTATAGGAGGATATAGTACGAATACTGTTTGAAATAATTAATGAATATTTAAAACCCTTTAAAACCAATAATTTTTCCGATGGTAATATTTGTTTTTTCTTCAAGTTTGTAGGGGTACAAAAATCTTCTATTTCCAACAATTGACTTTATATTAACAAAAACTAAAACTAATTCTAAAAAATAGAATTCAAAATAGTGATAATCGTTCAGTAAATAAACACAAAAACCTTTAAATTTATATAAAGATCTTTGCGAAAAAGACTCGAATAGGATTTGTTAATCGGTAATAGTAAAAGGACTCAATAAAGTAATGAGTAATAAAGCTACTGTGTTAAAGGAGAAGCAAATCGGTGCAGTTAACTCTAAATTGCCGTAGTAACTCCCTCTCTGCTAAACAGTTGACGTACTAACAATTTCTACCGATTGAATGGCCAATCAATTTCCCATTGCTTGACAAGAATCAAAGACGAGTCCAAATTGGTTTCTGAAAGCAATCCCCTACATGTGCAATTACGTTATTCCGATCAATGTAGATTCTGGCGCGGACCGCGCCTTGTATGGACCTCATTAAGAGAAACCAAAAAACTCGCCCTGACGTTTAAATAGCGATGTGTTTTTAATTAATAAGCCCCCGAAAATGTAGCGTTAATTAAGGATTGTTACAAGAACAGTATCATCAGTTCCAATTAGGCGAGAGAACCATCCTTAAATTAGGACGTAATTTTTCGCTCGATGACTTAATTACTCGAATAACTTCTTGTAAGGTTTTGACAGACATTATTTTCAGAAGTTAATAACTTAGTTTGCAGGAGCGAGATGTCAATTTGTTACGTACTTATTCTGAATTATTTATCCTGAGACGATAGTTTGAGTTAAACATCCTACTCAGACTTGTTACAAAGTTGGGTGGTAAGTTACGGGAATGAATGGTGTGGCCATTAGAAATAATGAAAGAGGTAATAAAGGGCCGTTCAACGGAACATTACCGCAAACGATCGGTGCGTCGTAAAGTACCGCGTTCCGCCCGATAGATGGCGGCGCGCGTACACAATGGCGTGGGGGCGGCCCTTGCGACGCTTCCGATGCGCTAACGCAACCAAGCTATTGATTTGCTGCAAACCGCGGAGAAGCTCGAATAAATCCGTGTTTCTGCTAGACAACATGAATTTTATCTAAGCAGTAGGAGTTGCTCGATACGTTACAGGCCCGCTTAAGCGGCCCTGGTTAAACGTCGACTGAAGTTTACGACGTTTCTCAGCTTTTAATATTTATGAGATTTTAACTTGATAACGTGTGTCAAACGGTGGTTGCTCGTTTATCAGCTATCGTACTTAGCAATACCTGGTGCATTAAGTATTAGTAAGCTTACCACTAGTTTTATGAATGTTTTGTATGTAGTATTCGAACATATTTTCTGAAGCTTGTAAGAACTTTGGATAATCGTTTTGTATCGATAATTATGAAAGATAAATGTATAAATGTGTGTCTGCTGGTGTATAAATTGCAAATGCCGAATCCAAATTAATATCGACTAACCATGAAAAATTGATTAAATTTTTTATACCCTTAATTGATAATGTGTTTAATATGCGGTGAAGCTCAATGCGGAGAAGCCGCTTCGCGTGGCGATAATGTATTTGATTAACTGAGGCGAGAACCGGCCGCCTTCCTGTTTTACTAATTTATAAAAAAAAAAAACTAGTAGCCAACATACTCGTTACGGAATAATCTGTATTTTTAAAAGGGTACTCTGTATTACGCATATGACTAGTATTAATGTAAAGATATTTGTCACTTGAATACATTTCACTTTGTTTTAGTTACGAAATATAGGAATAGACACCATATTATATTAATTTGTATTATAAGATCCGTGTCAGCAGCCCTGTGAACGGAATATGAAATTCGTAAGCCCTGTTTGTATGCAATAAATTTCTAAGGAGTAGATTTATATACGTACATACGTACATAAAAGTGTTAAATAAGATAAATGACTAATAAAAAAATCGTAGTATATAAATATCAGCAAGCTATTTGTTTATTCACATAAAATGTCTCCGGTCAACATTTACGTTGATTTATGTGGGTGTGGTTCATTAAATCCAAAACGAGTCATATCATCAAAGCATTGACGTTTTTTGCTACGTAAAATAATGACCGAACGAATCAAACATTCCTGAAGTGGTCAAACTAGACTTGATTTTTTATTTATAACGTTCTATCTAATATAATGGTGATTTTTGTCTTAAAAAATTGTAGATAAAAGCTAATGACGGCGGTAAATACTTATCTTCGCCTAATATTGACAATTTGATGCTAATATCTTTATTGTTTATAGCTCTATTTATTTTTCTCATAGTAAGAATATGACTATTTATAAATGAGTTGTTTTATAACTATTTAATATTTCTTCGATTTCAAGTCGAAATTCTAACCAAACTTAGTATAATTAATACTTTCTTATGCAGTAGGTAATTTTATTTTTATTAGTCATTAATTATCTCAATAAAATTTTTTAGACGCGATTTACAAATTTGCATCTGTGGTTTTAGTTTTTTTTTTTATATATATATATATAATAATAAGTATTTCGTTTCCTGTTACATTTTAGAATAAATAAATATAAATATATAAATGCGTTCAAAATCTCATTTTATTCGTCCAAAAATACGATCCAACAATTTCCATTGCTTCAGAAAAAACTGTGACTATGCGAAAAAAAGAATGAATTAATAATAAATGTTGTATTTTATTTAAATGGCTCCTTTGTTGTTTGTTTATGTTAAAATTATACAAAATATAACATTAAAGCGCGGAAATGATTTCAAACAAGTGACAACTCTCCCACGCATCGCGCTTTTTTTAACGGCCGACAGAGGTAGGAATTATGTTACCTACAGACCAAAGTTACCAAATAACATACAAAGCCGCACGGCGTTGTAAATCGCTGTTTGAAAGTACACCAGAAGATTGTTTTGTAGCACTAGAGCTCCTTGTGAAAGAGTTCATCCAGAGAAATACTGCCACTTTACCTATTTCTGCCGCCAAGCAGTAATGTGAGCATTACTGCGTTCCAGTTTTGAAGGGTGCTGGCGTATTGGGACTTGTCAACTTATGTACCAGGGCGACAGGCGCAGTGGCAGTGCCCCTCAGATCTTTGTGATTTAAAGCTCTGAGTGGCACTGTTATGGACTGGCGTGTCGCTTGACGCGTTGTTCGCCACGACTTGTTCGTCCCGTCATTTGATATTATAAAAAAGAAGATTATACTGAAATCATAATTAAACAATGTAATAATAAGTACCTGGTGCTAACACGTATAGTCATGTCTATGTACATAGAATTGATAGTCTAATGCTTTGATCTATCACAAAAAAAGATTTTTTTAAATGCAGAAATACATCATAGAAAAGAATAATAAATTTATCAAGTAGGTCAAATCGTGCCCGTACTAAGCTTAATACGTCGCTTAGGAGACTGTATTGAAGCATACTAACAGCAAAAGTTTATTAACGTATTTATAAGCACATTTTGTCATTATCATTACACAACTTTGCTCCCAATTTATAGATATAAATGGGTTTATATAATCTTAACACAACAAACCTTCCTGCATTGTTGGATATAATTGGATTACATCATCCATAAGAGTCTCAGTTAATCAGAGAGGCGCCGAAAGGCTTTCTCGAGGGAAGCGGTTCAGGAATGGCTACCATTACGACGTATACGGCCGAGCTCGCACCTGCTTTACATACTGATCTTACCATCCCCGGAGACTGGACTAATTCCGAGTGATGGGTTTAGTACCGACTGTATTTATCGATAGTTTAGAGTATTTACACAAATTATGAATGAATTGTTACGTTATAGAGTAATGAACTGATTAATGGAAATGAATGTACATATATATATATTGTGCTGTTTTCTACGCGTTGAAATCCTACGTTTTCGTGTTGAAACGTAGTCGTATATTTTGATTGATTATATAATGTTTAATTATGAATGTTTAACTTTCAATCCCTGGAGGCAAATGCATCGTAGAGGGAAGATTTACATATTTAACAAATACATAGATGTTCTCATTACTAATGTTAGCACTCAGAGTGCTGGCGGATAAAAAACTGGAGCTTTTCTGTTTATCGACAATCGATAAAATATTTTAGAATTCCTACAAAGAAACCAGTGTTGTACACAGACGATGTACCGAAGATGTCAGTATCCATTAACGGTGAAACCGCTCTTTATTTAGCTACGGTGTCCAAGTATTTATGACAGACCTAGAACATAATACATTTGTAGTATTTATCTTTTGCAACGCAATTTGCAGTTGGAATACATATTTATCTATATTTGTTATAGATAGGATAAATCTTTATAGCCGTAAAAATAAATCATCCGATAAATCTGCTTCCACGTTAGTTACATGATTTTTGGGTCACAAATCGGTTTTGTAATTTGATATGTAACTGATATGACTGATATGTAACATGTGTTCCATACTGTTTATCAAAATCGTTAAAATGAACTTTTCTTTGCACGTATTAAAGTTTCATGGATACCATTTAGCACACCAGATGGCACAGTGACATATTGAGTTCACCTTCAAGACGATGCACATTTTATCGTTTGTTTTTTGTTACTAATTCCAGTTCAACCACATAATGATGAGTGTGATGTTATACAACTTTTATCGATATTAAGTATGTCGATGAAAGTAATTAAAATAATCGAGTGACATTTCTAATTCTAATTCCGATTTAATTGGTATTTTATTTCTAGCGTTTTTTTGCTCACTTTATTGACCATTTGATGTGTCATTAACGCATTAGTATAGACATTCGATTATTCACCGGGTACGTTATAAAGGGTAATATAAATTAGTAAAGTGTAATATACAATTCGGAGCTCAAAATTCTTGCTCGAAAATGAGACCACACGCGAGAGTAGTTACTTTATGACCAAAGAAAAAAGAACTTTGCATTAATAAAATCGTTATAAAATTTTGATGTCATTGTAAAAGTGTCAAGAGGCGTGGCGGGTCAGAATAAACTGGTACGATCTCATTTCAGAGGGAGGGCGATATTCCAATTTGTTCAAAAGCTTGTTTGTGAATAATTATTTGCAACTTTCCCTGGTATGATGTATTCGAGACCCACCACGTGAATTGCGGGAATAATTTGCACTTGTTGAGGGAGAAACTGCATGAAAGTAAACGGAATGCAGTAAAACAGGCTTTAATAAATAGTTCTAAATGATGCGTTAGGAATCGTAATGATACCTATGTCGAAGATATGGTTGCATTGTTTATAAAGTATTTTGTAATTTGTGACTATGAAACGAGTACCGCGTCGTACATCTCAGAAGTATTTATATAACATATATCTTATAAAGAACTAGAGAAAAGGTCAAGGACAAGATGCGTGGAGTGACTACGCATTTCCGATTTGTAAAAAGACTTTGACACTGAAAACTTTAATCGAGAAATCAATCACAACATGATTAAATTCATTATTTAAAATGGTAACTCCAATAATTGTACTCAGAACACGTCATAAAGAAGCAAGTTATGTGATTACCTTCAACAACATCTTGTTTATTTTTATCATATTGTTTTTTTCAGTGCAGCTTCCCTAACAAAAAGCTCGATCAGATGATTTTTACACACCGTATGTAGAAACATTTTTTAAACGTGTTTTGCTGAAATAATTTTAAATATTTCGACTACGTATGATGAACTTGATTTATGTGGATAGCTTTAAAGTGAGAGGAATGACGAACGAAAATAAAGTAGGGTTGTGTGAAACATGATATGTCTATAATAGAGTGAACAACAACGTCAAAGAAATGAAAACATACTACACTGACTCAAAAAAAAAATATTTCTTTAATTGATCCGAAAGAAATTATTACATCTTCACCGAATCGGAACCTAGTAGCAGTAGGAGCTCCTTGTCAAAGGGTCTATTCAGGGAAGTACTGCCACTTTATCTATTTTTGCCATCTAGCAATAATGTGAGTATTATTGCGTTCGGGTTTTGAAGGGTAAGGGTGCTGGTAAAATAGGACGTGTCCACTTATGTCTCAAGGTGACGTGCGCGATTTCAAGCTCTGAGTGGCACTGGAACTGCTATGGATAGGCGTGTCACTAACCATCGGCGCACGACTTGTTTGTCCCATCACTTGGTATTATACAAAGAACTTTTTTCTACGATATATTTTTTTTCTGTTCATGAACTTTTTCTGTATGCCTAAAAGTATTAGAAACTAAATTGTTTATTTCAATGACAAGAATGCCGTGTTACGAGATTTCGAAATAAAAAAAATACATCTGTAGAATGTAACTCTGTACGTTCTATGATTCTAAGCCGCCGTCGTCCAACGGCTCCTCGCGGCCATCATCAGAACATTAATTTAAATACCGACGTATTCACTAAACTTCAATGTCAAATCGAAGTTGTTTTTAGACGCATTCCGATTTCACGGAGCGCTATCGTTGATTGTGATTACCTAGGATCGATGCACCAAGCGGGATGCGGTGAGGACTGGTTCTCTCCAGTGAAACTTCTCAGAGATCGTCAACCATTTGGGACGACTGGTACAATACACAGATGAAATATGTACCTACTTCAGTTGTGATATAAATAGCATTTTATTTTAAACAGTGTATTTTAAAGCCTCGCTTTCTGTGACGAAGAACAGCGTTCCTGATATTTATCAAGATAAGTACACTCAGTCACTTATTAAACTATGTAAATAGGAACATTTTAAATTGCGTTTTGAATAAATGATGTTGATTTTTGTATATTATAATCTGTAACCCACTGCCATAAAAAAAATTAACACTAATGAGAGAAGAAAAATTGGTAAAAAATTTTAACTTTTTAGTGATTTTAATAAATAAAGAAATATTCAGGGAATTCTGAAAGCAAGTAACAAACTGAACTGGTAATTTATAGTTTTATGATAATATCTAGTCTTTGAAATATCTATAAAGGGTGCTATTAAAGCTAACCAACGGAATAGGCTGGATTATACAATAATTGCACTGGAAAGATATGCAATGGTTAGTTTGTATGAAATTACATAGCCATCTATAACTGTTTGCAACATTATTAAGAAATTAATGTTTTGAGTCAGTCAGAACGTACATAATTAAACATTTCTTGTTGCGTCGGTAATTATTATTCAAGGTTTTTGATATCTAGTTCATTAATTACTGTAAATATAGGTAATATTATTATTTATTAAACAATCTGAAGTATCTTTATCCGTACATATTCTAAGATACTTACTATTTAACACATTTTAAATCAGTTTTTATCCTTTGACGTGACGGATTTTTGTAATTACCTGCAACAAAAATAGGAAAAATATAAATTAAAATAAAATATGTGGTATGAACCTATCAAAGAAATGTCAAAAATATTTAGAACAACAGATTTTTCATTTACAATATTTTGATGGGTATAATAACTCTCTTAAATATCTTGAAAAATAATTTATCATTCTGTATATGCGTAACAACGTAGGTAAAGTACAAAACAAGCCTTTAGTAATTAATTAATATGAGTATAGTTTATTCACGCATTTCAATACCCTTTGTTAAAAAATGTTGCGAAGCCCTGATGATTTCTCTCGTGCGCGCGCCGTGTGGAATTTAGATACCGCTCGGACACTCGCTCTTGTTAGGGGACATCTGCGTACGCGCAGGACCGCATGCGGATTGAGTTTCACTCGATATACGCTTATCAATACGTCATTGCTTACTTATGTGAGGAAAGTAGCCACTTATGATAATATGGGATGTGATTTGAAAACTTTGCCGTTAGAAATGGTTTTATTAACGTTTCTAATTTTATTGCGATGCAGAAACTTGATTTTGTTGCTATGAAGTTGTTTCTTGAGGATAACGACGTACAGTCTACAAAACTGTCTATAATACTAATCAACTGAGGTAAATAACTAAACTAAAGCAAAAAGCTATCGTGTCCATGAATGTCTTTATGAAAAGGAAAGTATATCAGTCTCAAATGTAAAATATATTTACAATCATTCATAATATGCTACAAATCATAAAAATCATTTACTTCTTCAAAACTTAACTTCTTGGAATACAGAGCTTCATTTTTGAACCCTCCAAGCTTTCATACTCGCACTTTATTCCCTTGATATGTGGCTTAATCATTTTGTGGTTAATTAGTTAACGTGTTTCATATATGCTTAATTGAGCATTTTGCTCTATTTACATAAAGACCACATATTTAATTAACACCTAACCAAGCTCAAACGGTATGAAACTCTGGATTCTGTGTAACAACATAATCGGTGTTTGCACGTGCGCAGATGTTTATGTAGATATGCTTATATATTTATATACTACGCTAATGCTCAATAGATTACAGTGCTTAAGACATCATTTTATGGAGGTGCACGTTAAGGTATCGTTAGGTATTATATGTTAACTATTATTACATTACGGTTATTGATTTTATGTTATGGTGTTGAAATTGTTGATATGAAAATGAAGACGTAGGTTCATCGTCTAGTTAGGTGGATCATTAACCAATACAAATAGTATATCGTTGCTTTTTTGTTTTATAATATCAAGTGAAGAGACGAACAAGTCGTGCACCTGATGTAAGCTACTCGCCTGTCCATAACAGTTGTAGTGCCACTCAGAGCTTCCAGTCGCAAAGATCTGAGGCGCACTGTGACTGCGCCCGTCACTCTGAGACAAAAGTTGACAAGTCCCATGTGCCTGTAATCTCACCAACACCCTTCAAAACTGGAACCCCAGTAATGCTGACGTTACTGCTTGGCGGCAGACATAGGTAAGGTGGCAGTACAAGGAGCTCTACTGCTACTTAACTTACTCTACGTTGCTTTGACATTTCCATTTCTTAGGCAATAAACATAAGACTGGACTAGGTAGTTAAAATACTGATAATGGACCTGGAACACAGCTATTTTCCGCTTTAGTGTATAACGGGCTTGATGCACAGCATTCTTTTACTTATTATCTTATGCTTCTATTTTAGAGACTGTCTACGCCGATGGTTAAAGTATAAATAATAGGCGATTGATAGAATATCTCTACTAGCTTAACTACGTTTTGTTATTGATTTACGAATAAGGATCACTATTCAAGATAACAGAAGATTATGAACATCTAAAATAATTACTAACAAGTTTTTTTATAAAGGTCCATGCTGATGTGGAACCAAAAGAAAAACATAGAAGGTATCAGCTGCTTATAATCCCGCGCAAGTTGTAAAAGTCGACTGAGGGATTGGGTCTAATAGTGTCCTATATGTAGGCTACAGACTGGCAACCAGTCGCTATGGTACATTAAGTTACACGAGATTGTATACTATCTTAACCGAAACATTTGCTAAATGTGGCTTTATTTGCACTGTGTCACTAAAAGCTCTGCCTAACCTCATATGATAACCGAGGCATGTGTATGTAAAGAAAATTTATTGAAATGTACATGGTTCATATATACACGCTTTTACAATTTCATAATGTAGATATATCATGTCGATATTAAGAAAAAGTGATTCAAGAAAGATTTAATCTTTAGCACCTAAAGATATGAACTTGTCTTTCAAGTGTGAAGGGTTCGGTTTTGCTTTTTGCAATACCATTAAAATGATATTATGTACAAACACGGGTGGCCCAGTTCATACAAGATCTCCGATATTTTACCAATATGGAACTATGTTATGCAATTTGGACAAGAATAAAATTATACCGGTAGCTAAATAAAGGGTTCAGCGTGTTATTATTGCTGCGTTAAAACTTGAACGACAATTATTGAAAAAAAAAACATGATAGTTAATTTACTATGCCCGACAGCGTGTCGTATCAAGAAGTCTTATTCGGAGTATACATTGCTGTTCGTCATTAAAAGATCATTACACAGTAAACACGGCGGCTTTTAAAATACAGTCCTTGAATATATAAATAAAAAAAACAATATAATCGAAGCAAAGAATGATTAATTTGGTTATCTAGGCCAAAATTTAATCAAATTGATTATTTTCTTTTGTTTGTTTAAGTTCCTTTGATGTCACATGCATGAAGTGGAAGGATTATCAATTAAGAGTCAGTGGCCACCCATTGTCTTTGATTCAGATGTCTCGTTAAGCCGATACACTTGATACCGGAAGATCGGACAGTAAAATTTATGCGTACCATTAAGTTTGTCGCAGCCCGTGAATATTCAAGACGGCATTTTAACGAAACTTTAATTCGAGCTAAAACGTCCTTATTGTTACCAAAAATGTCGTTGAGAAAATTCACGGTCGTAAATGAGATTGCACATTTATTCTCTCATTACAACACTCGGTTTGGGGTCTAATTTAATTGGGCATATAAATTTTTCTCCGGGCGTATGCAGTTCTGGGTGACGTCGTAAAAAAGCTGATAATTTATTTTTAACTTGGAAATTTATAGCGCTAGAATTGATTTTTGACATCATTATTCGTGTCGTCAGTTTAAAGACATAAATTCGCACACTTGATACTATATGACACTGAGAGAATATTAAAGATTCTACGAACGAATTAATTCGATAATTTTTTATGTATAAATAGTAGAAATATACTATTCCACATGTACATGACCTGTGTCATATAATTAGTTTTATATTTATGACTTTCATGTGATAATAGGGTATGTATTCTTTAGAATTCTGCAACATCATCATCATTAGCTTACACACATCCACTTCTGGACAAAATTCTGAAACAATACGGCCAAAATTAACTGTGGTAGGCAATTAAAACAAGCTGTAGTGAAATTGGCGTAGACTGGCATAGTGGACTGGTCCCATCAATTTAGTTAGACACGCATCCGGCGACAGGCGAGACAGCCGGACAAGCGGACGCGATTGAAAACTAATAATATTTCATGGACCTAATAAAGTGTGGAGCGAAATTGCGCAAGACATGTCGCGCCTCGCTTCACGCTGCGACAGCGGTGCTTACGCAGTTAATGATTGCGAATACGCATATTACTTTGTAACTTGCAATATGATTTTAAATACGAGAATTTCTTATACGGGGTTATTTGTAAAATACTAAACATTTTGCAGGATTTATTACTAATATGTACAATAACTTTTGTTCCATGACTTTTACAAAACATAATACATTTACTAATAATATGTTTACTTTGTTGTACTATCGGACAATTTTTAGATTTGTATTTGGTAGTAAGGTTGTAAATTCAAATGTGTCGATTCTCCGACGATCCACAAGCCCCCGCACCAGCGTTTTTAACGGTCTATTTAAATATTTAAAGTAAAATCTGATGAATTATTAAAAATCATGGAAAAAAAGTTGTTATTTATGATGTTGGTAATATAGTTGGTAATATAATGCGAGATTGTTAATATTTTACAAATAACATTTATACAATAAACACTATTATATATGATTTATTATAGTATATATTACAGGATATTAATGATTTAATTGTGTAAGTTTAGCATTTACGTTGTTAGTTTACTATTGGTAATTAACGAGTCTCCATTATACGCGGTGAAAATATTTTTTTTATTATTGCTTCAGTTTGTCATTTACGAGAAATGAGAAACAGAACTTTGTGTTTATAAATAATTCTTTTTGTGTCTGAGTTAGTCATGAAACTACACAATGATTTGTTCTTTATATTTTACGGAAATAAAAACGGATCGGAGGAGTTTTTCCGTGTGTTCGATCTTTGTAGTTATAAGAAACTGGTGGTCTAATTTAAAAATAATTGAATATCGTATTGGTAAAACATCGTGATATTCAATAAACTTAATGTTAAAGGTACTAATCACGACTGTCGGCTCTCAGTCAACAAGCATTTTTTCTGGGTGACGTAGTGATTAGTATAAGACAATTAGTTTTAATAAAGGTGTCACTAGATTCGCAAAAAAAAATCAGATGCTCTTTCATAAATTTTTATACTTAAGCGCGACCCCCACTCGCTCCGTCAATTGTTTTATAAGTCTATTACTAGACTTTTTTATTACGTATACTTCGAGAAGAGCACTAACTACAAAAAAGTTTTTTTATTACAAATCGTAATAAAGCCGCATGTGATCATATGTTAAAGTACTTATATCACATGAAAGTCATAAAAATAATATGAACTATATGAAACAGTAAGTAGCAGTAGAGCTCCTTGTGAAAGAGTTCGTTCAGGGAAGTACTGCCACCTTATCTATTTCTGCCGCCAAGCAGTAATGTTCACATTGCTGCGTTCCGCTTTCGAAGGGTAAGGGTGCTGTCTTAGGGTGACGGGCACAGAGGCAGTGCCCCTAAAATCTTTGCGATTAAAAGCTCTAAGTGGCACTGCATTGTTATGGATAGGCGTGTCGCTCACCACCGCGCGCAGAACTTGTTCGTGCAATTATGTATAGTGAAATTTTATAACACTAAGCATAAAAACGTTATGGACTAATTTCGTTCGTACAATTTTTAAGCCTCTCTCATGAAAAGTCGTTATTTTGCAGATGTGGCCTTATTACACTAAGGGGGGGAAATCTTCGGCTGATTGCGGATACTTTGTGGAAAAAAATTGTATTATTACGAATATAAATATTATTCTCCTTGCCTCTTAAATAAAATAGCTCTCTCTACAAGGCGCAACCCCCGAATACCCAACAAGACGTTTTACTTGCGGACATACAGAAATAATACTTCGTTTTACAACCCCCTTATAAGAATGTGTCGGCTTTACAACGAGATATCTATGAAAAACATCATTTTTGATCCAAGATCCAGAGTATTTAGACGAGTAGTAAAGCAACTTGTGCTTGTATAGATTTTCACCCATTCCCTTGACGCTTTAGTATTAAGTAAGTAAATAAATTAACAGCAAATTTAACAGTAGATCTTTCTTGTTACTATAGATAGATGTGTCAACATAAGTAGAGTTACAATCTAGTACAGAACTTTGTTATATCATATTTAATTTGTATCAATGTAATTTGATTGTAATCTGTTTTGTGGTCCATATAATAAGTAAATAAATAAATATCATTTATTCATTCATTTATAGTGATTACTATTGTTAGCTGGGAGCACGGTGGCACTATGTCGTTACAACCTTTATAGATTGATAACTGTGTCAATTTGTGCGTAATCTATATTCATGCAATGTAGTGTTTATGGTATAGACTACGGGATAAAAGTAAAGACTTCGGGACGACTTGTCTTCATGACCGGTCGTTTTAGACTGATCGAAACATATATGCTTATGTCATTATAGATTAATGTGTCGCGAAAGGGATTAGCAACGGATCGATATGATTATCGTGACGATCTATCGAAACATATCGTCTGTAAATAGGAGCCTTACAAATACAAAATGCCTGTCCACTAAAATTTATGTATAAGATTTAATTAGATTTAATTTGATAAAAAAAAGAACATTAAATATTATGCGGAATCGATAAACAAACTTCTCGATTAATTTTTTGACCAAAAATTATCTGGTTAATGTCCAATTGCACACGCCGATTAAATTTAATGCTCCATTAAACAACTTGCTGTCTCTAATTTTACTATAATAAAGTAAAAGGCAGTGTTATGGTTACTGATGGTTACTAACACATTAAATTTAAAGACTTTTCTGTAACTCGTTATCAGTAAGTTAAAAAAATGTAATATTAACCGTAAAAAGTTGTAATAATTTTATATATTTACATATTTTTTTTATGGGAGTAGAATTTTCATTATACAAGCATATTCAAAGGTGATAATAACTTTATTATAAATATAGTTCGAAGTTATAATAGACCAGACCGGATATCAAAATAATAATATTATTTTTACCCAAACTTTTGAGATTGTGGAAACAATGACTGCCTCCGTGGTCGAACGGTTACGCAAAGGTCTCAGGTTCGATTCCCGGGCAGGGAGAAATATTTGTTTGGCCTACATTTATTTCTCTCGTGAGTTTGGGTGTAATTTGTGGTTGTCTATGTGTGTTATTATTATTATCAATTTAAAAAAGGCAGAAAAATAAAAAGAAAATAGTAATATATTTTTTTAGGTATTATCAGCTCTATGTCCATTCCTTACTTAAAATTTACGTAAATAAATATACTGGATCTATTCCGATGGTCAACTATAACTGAACTACTTTAGCTAGAAAATTATACTCGTGAAATAAAAACAGCTTTCCATATATGTAAATCTGTCGGTGCTGGAAGACAAAGTGAGGAATGTCGGAAATTTTTATTGGAATATTTTTTTATAATACTGCATTGGAATTGTGAAATAGCAGTAGCAAAAGAGCTTTGTTAGAGTCGGCGTATCTGCACAGTGATTGCATGCTGTCTTTATCCAGATGTATTGACAATTGGCAGATGTGACGCAGTGGCGAAGGATTTTGCTGTACAATCGAGCCGACCGCCTCCAATCCGCAGTTGCAACGTAGTCTAAAAAGAGTTTCTATGGAGTCGCCGTGTCTGCGGTTGTACGTTGCCCACATCCAGCAGTCAGCACTTCCGATGTAGCTTAATTGTGCCTATAGCATGAAAATTTTGCAGTTGCAATGCCGTAGGAACACAGTTTATGTGACTATGCACTTTTAGTAGCAGAAGAGTCCCTTATGAAAGAGTTTGTCCAAGGAAGTATTGACTTACCTATACTAACCTAACCTTACCTATTTCTGCCGCCAAGCAGGAATGTCAGTATTATTGTGTTCCGTTTCTGAAGGGTAAGGGTGCTGGTGAAATTACAGGCACATGGCACTTGTCAACTTATGTCTCAGGATAACGGGCGCAGTGACAGTGTCCCTCATATCTTTGTGATTTAAAGCTCTGGGTGGCACAGCATCTGTTATGGAAAGGCGTGTAGCTTACCACCAGGCGCACGATTTGTTCGTCCGGTCACTTGATATTATAAAAAAAAAGAAAACTAACGTTACACACGTCTGTGACCGCAACATTTTGTTACACAATGACGTATAAAATATGTTTTCACAATAGAGATGGACCATTCTTTACATATACTTTAAACACGCTGTATTTTATACTTTTGAAGTTAAACCCTGATTATCGTAAAAGTCATAGTTGAGTTTTAAACTTAATTTTAAAGTCCACTGTCCTCTTGCCAGTGTACAAAGCCGCCTCGCAATTAAAAATCTTGCGAAATCCACCTCTCAAAACGACATAACAATTCGTAATAAGCGTAAATTAAAGTTAAATGGTTGATTGCTGACGATAATATTGCAAAAATTCAAAATAAATACTAAACCTATTTTTAAAATAGTTATCCTGACATTACTCTTTTTATTGTTTTTGTATTCTGCTTTAAATTTCGATTTACATTTAATTAACATTGAGTAGTAAAATAACTGGATCTAGTGTAAATAACTCTGGATTTTAGTGTTGTTTGAAATAATAATCACAATATAGTCCCATGTCCAATATTTAATTTCAGTAATGCTTTTAAATTAAATCGCTATTGGTGGGGTTTGTTGTATTGTGTGTACAAATCATATATTTAATAGAGTGTGAACGCACCTCACTAAATGTCAAATGTTGGAACACGTATCTTGAGGTAATAAAATGTGGATTAAGTCTGTTATAAATCTTTTATTTGAACACAACAGGATACCATAGAGAGAACTTTCCGTCAGGTGGACAAGTCTGACTGTTTATCGATATACATGTAATGTAAAAATTCGTTTATAGCACTTGAATTATATACTTATTTATTTCTCTCGTGAGTTGGGTGTAATTTGTGGTTGTCTACCTCTGTGTGTCTATGGCACGTAAAAGTTTCTTCAAACGTCATTCACTAATGATGCAATAAGAAAATCATACCAAAATGAATTTTACAGCTCACAAGTTAAAAATTAAGTTGTTAAACACCTTTCTTTACACTGATCTACGTAGAATCAAATATATGGTTAAGGAGTTGGATATCTTAGCGCATCGACTATACTTTAGTAATTATAAATTTTAAAAATATCAGCTTTTGTACAACATTCCCGCGAGCAATGCAGCTGCAGATGCGATGTAAAATTAGATCGGATATGAGTTCAGTTTTTATATAAAAAAATAACTACTGTCGTATCGACTTCGTACCTCCAAGGACGCGCTTAATGAACTTTCTTACTCTTTATGATATATACTAATTAAGATTAATGGTCAAAAAAGATTTAGTTTACATTTAAACTAATGAAACTGCTTCACTTTTGTTTGAAATTATGATTTAAGTAGCTCATTCCTTTTCAATTCGTCGGTATTTCTACCTTAATAGCTGCTGTATAAAACTATTTTGATTTAATTAATATTTATAGACTATTTATACACCTTAAAGTCGATGTATCAGTAAATTGATACTATTTATCCATTGACTTAGGCTTAATTTATGTTGCTTTCGTAGACATTTATTTTATCTTTTGTGTATAGTGGGATGCTGTGGCACCGGTTTATTTTAATGTGTGTTTCTTCTTCACGATTGATTGTTTTAGATTCTTAAAATCTTCAGTAAGCAGGAGAAAGTTGCAATAGTTTTAACCAGTCTTGAAACGTAAATAACATCACCGCACACAGTGGACAGAAGTCGAAGAACGTTTTGACAGAAACTGATTTATGCTTTTATTTATTGGAACATTTTGGATGTGTTTTTTGTTTGTTCTTTAGGAAATTAATCTTTTGACTAAAATGTGTTGCCACATGTGACAAAAATGTATTTTATTGCTCAACTGGTTTTTTTTCTAAAGATTTAGATTACAAGGCTACTATAAGCCTTTCTACATTTTAGATTTAGTGCTGTATGTAAGGTGTTCACCGTGCTAATTTAATTATGATTCCAGAAAGCATATCTTTAGTTTGCATCTAACGTGTGTAATTATGTATTTTAATTGTCGTATTTGCTAAGTTGCATGTCTTTGTTAATTTTTAGTATGTTCTTAGTCATTACCGGTTATGGCACAATGTAAGAGAGGCTCATGTACGCCATTTGACGTGTTTGTTTAATTGTTAATTTATATTTCCTATTTTTTATTGCATTGCATGTTAAAGGAAGTAATAATTTGATTTCGATATTTGATATTGGTGTTATGATATTTTATGGAACTTGTTTCTTTAATAACTATACTAACATTGACGACAAAAGTCATTACATGGACCACCACTTCATAGATTAAGTAGCTTGCTTTTTACGGGTATAGTGAATAAATAGCACACATAGCTTTACAACTTGGATTAAATTCAACTGTATAGGTGCTAGATGAAAACATTTATAATTATATTTACTATTTTTAGTAGCAGTTGAACTCAGAACTCCTTGAGAAGAAATTCGTCCAGGGAAGTACTGCCACCTTGCCTAGTTCTGCAAGCAGTATAATGTCAGCATTACTGAGTGCCGGTTTTGAAGGGTAAGGTTGCTGGTGAAATTACAGGCACATTGGACTTGTCAACTTATGTCTCGGGGTGACGGGAACAGTGGAATTACCCCTCAGATTATTGCGATATAATTCTCTGAATGGCACTGCAACTGACGTGGACAAGCGCGTCGACTTGGTATGACAAAAAATCTAAACTGTAAAGTAGTTTTGACTGTTCTTCTAGATTTTAAAAGCTGGTCTAAAATAATTTAACTAAATAGGATTGTATAAAAAGGCTATCAACACATTCATAAGACACGATTGCCATTTTGTAATTTAGAGGCCTCTTCCCTCTTTTTTAATTATTCCAACAACGAAGTCATAATTAAAAAGACACTTGTACAGCATTTAAATGTCAATCATGCACCATAAAAGCGGATTGAGTAGAAAATAGAGGAGACTATAAAAATAAACTTATTTGCTTCCTATATTATGGGTTCTACATTAATTTTAAGGCCAATCTACTAGTAAAGCGACTTCGCTTGTATTCACATTTTTTTAGTAATTGCACGGACCAATAATTCAAGAAGACTACTACTAATCGCGATACAAGACAACTTAGTCGGGTATTTAATTGTAACCTATCACAAACTCGAATTTTTTTTCCGAAATAATTTTCATTACAACGAATAAAATTCGAATTTTCATTTCACCGAAAACCGAATATTTACGAAACCGTTGTTTTTTCAGGATATGTTGGAGAGAGAAAGAAAAGGTTACATCTGGTAAGTACATCAGCAACAAAAGGGTGTGATTCCATTGACGCCTTGTTTCTCGAAGATGGAAAGGGGTTAATGGAACCAGGCTACTGGATCATTGTCAGATTTACTATTAAAAGTTTTCATAAAATTTCTTTAATAGCAGTTGCAATGTAAAACAGGGCATGCGCATGTCCATTAAAAGTAATAGAATATCACAAAACAAATGTACTGAAAAATTTAATTCTAAAAAAATCACAGTAACAATATTAATTTTTGATTTTATTTTAACAGTAAACATCACGTTGGGCCTTACATACTGGACTTTGAACCGTTCTAAAGTGGCATAGAGTTGAATTTAAATCTGTATTTTGAGCCCTGATCGCATTTAGTAGCCGTCTTTCAACTTCATCGTTAATACAGTCATAGTCGTAAAAAAGCTATATAAACGTTTGGTCCGGTCTCTTTATGTGGTTCTTATCATTTTCACTAATGGTTATCGAGCCCGGTGGCTGGATATCGGTACTTGTTTTTGGATTCTGTGATCATTTTACAGTAAACGAGGCTTTATATTATGGAGCAAATTATTTCTACGTATTTGTGCTTGTGGAATTATAAATGTTTTAAAACTTTTTTTACATTTACTCTGTGTTATATATATGTCACTTTAGTCAACACGGGTCTTCTGAAGAGGGTCCTCTAAAGAGGGTTTAGGGTTAAGAACATTTGTTTGATTTAATTGTTTAGCTGAAAACATTGCAAGATTGAACATATACTTGTACCAAAAGTAAAAATTTGAGACTGACGTCATCAATGTAAACTTAATGTAATTTTTAAACATCGAGTGAATGCTTTCATTCTATAATGAATGCTACGTGCGATGAACTGTACTATGAAACGTGAGTACACCTCGAGAGTATGCGAATGTGTGCGTCCGTACACGGAGTTTGGCGGGTGTGCACACATACAAACCGCGCTACCACCATAGTAGAATAAGATCAAGTATGCTAACTCCATATGAAACGTCGTAATGCGACTTGTGTTTGTGTGCGGGCCTGCCGCGCGCCATGAACTCACACATGATATCTAAGGGTGCTTTAGCGTTGCACAACATTGGTCGTCTCAACGCGCATTTCATAATTATGCGAATGCGTGCGTCCGTACACGGTTGGGCGTACAAACAAGCCGCGTTCTTATTCTACAATGCTACTATGTTTGTATGGTGTGAATATACTGTGCCATAGTCCATCAGACTAAACCAGCAGGTTGATGGCGAAACCTCCTCAAAGGGTAATTTGAGCTTTTTCCCAAAAATTTTATTACGATTGTTTCCCTTACCATTGAAACTGTGTTAAGTAGTAAAAGTAAATTGCACAAGATACAAATAGATTCAGTGATGTATGAACCACACAAAGATCACAAAACTTGGGAATCTTAATAAGCGTTGGGACAGCATTTGTGGGCTATGGCCGAAAATCCTCTTCTTTTCGTAGCAAAAGGAGGAATTATTAGGTGATGACGAAGACATCACGCGAAATTGGTCATCACAGTACGCCGTTTTATACCACATATCGAAGCGCACTGCCTACTTCCGAACAGGTTCACAAGTGCGAAATATTTTTAACAAGTCAGCTAGTCGTCTTAATTATACCTTGCTCGGCGTTTATCTTTCATCCTTACGTGGAGTGGTACCAATTAAAATGTCAATTAACGTTATCAATAATTAAATTAAATTTAAATAAATATAAAATGGTAATGGCAAAATTGACCCTTTAAAGCAAAAATTGACATTGATACATATTTATTTATTCATTAACCTGGGACATAAGTCCCACTGCTGGACAAAGGTATGGCTCGATGCTTATTAAGATTTCCAAGTTTTGTGGTCTTTGTGTGGTTCATACATCACTGAATCAGCTTGAATTTTGTGCAGTTTACTACTTAACATATTTCAACGGAAATGAAACAATCGTGATAAAATTCACTTTTTGGAGAAAGCTCAAATTAGCCTTTGAGGAGGTCATGCCATTACAGTAGAAATCACCACTGGCAACAATTGAGATTTCTTATCGCGTTTGTCACCACCTGGTAACATATAGGATTTTTTCCCATTTGTCGCCAGTGGGAACAAAGCCATTGGTGACAATTGGGAACAAGCTTTATTAATCATTAAAAAATAAAACGTTGCTTTATAAATTAACTATGTCGATGCAGAAAGGTACTAGTAGCAAATATTAATGGAATGCAATATCTGAAAAGGTCACAGTAATTACGATACGATATTCAGTATTTTCTATTTTTATATTTTTATTCTAATTTTTACCGCATTAACATGCTCTTGTAGAATTATCAACTTATGACGATCCTTGATGGAGAATGATATTTGATATGTAATTTAATGACAACAATATTATATAATGAATTGTTAATTTTCTAATTATTGTGTGCTTTTCTTATAATTTTCCTTTTTCTCTGACGATCTCAATATAATTTCTTATACTTTGACATGTAGTGCAATTTATACTGTAATGTTATATTTGAGAAATAAATGAATCTGAATCTGAATCTGATAACAAAGTTAATGTGTCATTTATTATTAAATTATCGACTGATGTTTTTCAACACGTTGCAACGAGTTCTTAGAAAGTCTAAAATGAGGTGGACTTAATTGTGTCATCACCATCATCATCGTCGTCATCGTCAACGCATTATATGTTCTACTGCTGCGCTCGGATCTCCTTTAAAAAGAGGGTCTTGGATTGTGAACTTTCGTCGACTTTCTGGCTTTATTATGTTTTCCTTTTCATGTTTCTATTTATCGTTATTATGAGACTGTACTGAACAGAGACCTTACCCCATTGATCCCGATTTTGGTCAATATATGGCCAGTCCTTTAAAAAGGAGACCGAACCATCCCACCATCGCCGACGTTGTCAACCTCTCCGTTTTGAGTTGTATATCTTCCGCTCCGAACTCGGTATTCAACATTCACATTTGTATATGCAATTTGTATGTGCATGCCATCACAGGGATTTGAAACAACGACGACTCAATTTAATATTCTATGATAAATTTTTGTCCTCCAAATTGACCTAAAATTGTGAATAACCTTTATTGTACTGATAAAGAATAGCTCCTATAAGAATAGCTTCATTAATTCTAATTCATATAATGGAAGTAGATAAATGAGATACACATTGAAATCGATAGGATTATTTTGCAATATAATATGCATTGTATTCGACGTAGTGAGTTAGGAAGTTATCGAAAGTTTTAATCTAAAATGTCCACCAATAGCTCAGCTAAAGACGTCATTATGTGACCGTGAAAACAGTTTCACGTCCTACACGAATCTACATAATTGTTTTGGTTACCCTTTCAAACTAACACGACTACCAAATCAAGTAAACTCCGAACCACCGAAATCTTTAAAGCCATAAAACACAGAGTTTACAAATGGACAGAACCATATTTTTGGAACTTAACTGATGTGTTAACTTAGCTCCTTTTAACGGACCAAAGAGCCAGATCACTTACATCTATTTACGTTTTTAGTAAGTGAAGTTAAGTTTTTAAGTTTTTATTGAATGTTTTTGTTGAATTTTATTGAACGATGTTCGACTATGATATTCAATTATTTTTATGAAATTACTCCACCAGATTGTTATAATTATCAATACAAAGGTCGAACATTGAGAAAAAATTCCTTCGATCCGGTTGGATTCGAACCACGTCTACTAGCAAGTGCCGTGCCAGACTCTATGCCACCTAAGCCACGGAACGAACTCTATGAATTTTTCTATGTGCTTGTTACAGATCTTTGTTTTTGGTTTTTAACGACTTTTTTACCGTAGCGCCATCTGTGAGCAATGTATTTCTTCACTCAGGATCTTTGTATGAATAATTATAACAAACTATGTGTATAAACTAGTGGAGTAATTCACAAGAATAGTAGAATATCATGGTGACACATCGTGACATTCAATAAAAACTAAATTACAATTATTACATAGGGCGCACTATAAGTTTCCGGAACTGACCACTTATATAAACAATATTTAAAAAGTAATTACAACATTAGAAAATGGATTTCCTGGGCTGTAGAATACAGTTTGTTTCATCTGACTGTCACTTGTTTTTACATTGTGGCGTCATTTTAGAAATTGGTTGTCTTGTTTACATCACCATGGATTTAACTCGTGAAAATTTTCATAGTATGATTTTCTACGACTTGAAGTGTAATGTAACAGCTCCGCGAAGCTTTGCTCGGCTTCAAACTGCTTTTGGTGATGAAGCTCCATGCAACACGACTATTTATAGCTAATTTGCGGAACTCAAACGCGGTCGTGTGAATCTCAGTGACGAATTTCGTGATGTTTGCCCGTCCACTGCGGTGAACAATAAAAACATCGATGCTGTGCGCCAATATGATCAAAACAGACAGGCATGTGACATACTACGAGATTCGTGCATCTTTAGGCATAGGCATGAGCCAAATACAATCAGTACTACACAAACATTTGGGTGTGAAAACGCTGTGCTCTCGGTGGATCCCACACAATTTGACAGAGGCTCAAAAAATGGATCGCGTCACTTGGTGCAATGCCTTGCTTACCAGATTCAATGAAGGGGCATCAAATTTTGTGTGAGACATATTAACAGGTGACAAAACATGGATTTATACTTACGATCCCAAAACAAAGCAGCAATCGAGCGTATGGGTCTTTCGAGATGAGCCGAAACCAACCAAAGTGGCGCGCGTGCAAAGTGCCTCTAAGTGGATGATTGCTTCTTTTATACCATTTGACCATTTGTTTGCTGGAAGTTATTGATAAACTCCGTAAAAATAACTGTAAACGCCGTATCATCTTGCACCACGACAATGCCAGTTGTCACACGACCACACAGACAAATGAATTTTTGAAGGTGAACAACGTTGACCGTATGAGCCATCCCGCGTACAGTCCCAACCTGGCACCTTGTGATTTTTATTTATTTCCAAAGTTTAAGAACCAGTTACGCGGTCAACGATTTTCGTCACCTGAAGAGGCAGTCGAAGAGTATGAAAAATAAGTTTCAGAGATTGTCACGGAGGAGTGGCATGCATGTTTTCAAAATTGGTTCATTCGTATGAAAAAGTACATTAACGCTAACGGAGAATATTTTGAGAAACAATAAATTCATTTCTGACCATTTATAGTATTTTATTCTTATTCATTCCGGAAACTTATAGTGCGCCGCACGTAACAGTTACACAGGTACACAATTATTAGCTACATCTCTATTCAGCTGGTAGCTGTAAAGGTACCTCTGAAGAAATAGATTTCTCGTTGAAAACAAACAATGAAAATGACATCATTACATGCAGGATTCATTTCGCAGCGACAGAATTTTGAAAAAAGTTGTTGGTTGCTGGTTTAATTAATTAACTGGTACATTAAGAAAATGATAACGTTGTTTACTTGTACATTGGGCCAAGGTTTGTCTTTCTTGACATTTTACGTTTTCCTTTTAGATAAGTAAAGATGGGTGACTTCACGAGTGAATGTTCGAGGAATTGAGACGTGCTGGATTCTTACTTAATAAATTTTTCCTTTTAAATAACCTTACTGTACTCAACTGCAGCAGGCTGTCAATAAATTTATTAAATAATTTTATTTTACAATCTTTTGAAATTGTTTGTTCCAATCCTAAATTAAAGTGTATTTGTATTTGACATCTTTTTAACTGCCTCCTTGGCCGAACGGTTACCATGCCTGACTGCCGCACCGAGGTCCTAGGTTCGATTCCCAGGCCGGGAGAAATTTTTGCAATGCCTGCATTTATTTCTCTCGTGAGTTTGGGTGTAATTTGTAGTTATCTGTGTGTGTGTCCATGGCACCCGCGACACAGGGTTTCCCTAGTGCGGGGCTATGTTGAGTGTGTGCGTTATATATTATTATATACTTGTTATTCTATCATAATTTCATGATGATACTTTTGTACATAGCTTGTATAATAAACAGAGCTGAGCTAATAAATAGGCAGAGTGTATTTACCTGTAACCATTTACCATTTACCAGTAACTTCAATTAATACACATAGACGATTAAAAATAAAAAGCAAAACTTACAAAACTTTTGTTATAAATAAAGTACCGTAGTAAAATGCACCTAAATTACACCTCAAAAATATACAACAAAACACAATACAATACTGTGATAGTAGAGGGAGGTATTATTCACCTTATTATGTTAATATATCCATAAATTGAGGTCGTCCTAAAGAAAGGCCAGGTCAAGAGCACCCTTAACCGATGACGTGAAAGATGTGTGTCAGGACCGTAGCAAGTGGAAGGTTGTTGTCTCTGCCCACCCCGATGGAAAAAGGGCGTGAAGTATATGTATGTATTAACCATTCTATGTGTATTACTTCTTTGGTAAATATAACTGTAAAAAACTATGTCTGTATATGTTTCTAGTAGCAGTGTTTTAGTGAAACAGTTCGTCCAGGGAAGTATATACTGCCACCTTACCTATTTCTGCTGCCAAGCAGTAATATTAGCATGACTGCGTTCCGGATTTGAAGGGTAAGGGTACTGGTGAAATTACAGGCACATGGGACTTGACGACTTATTTACTTTTAGTTTGACCAGTGCACCGAAACGTCGGGAAACTAGGTATGGTGAAAAATACCTATTCGTATGTAAACACGTTTAATCCCATTTCCAAATGTTAGTACAATGCAACGTGAAAGTTTAAAAGTATATGTTGTCAACTTATGTCTCAGGGTGACGGGCACAATGGCAGTGCCTCTCAGATCTTTCAGATTTAAAGCTCTGTGTGATCAAGCGCACGACTTGTTCGGCCTATGTGTAGACGGTCATATTTGTCAGTATTGAAGCGCCACCAATAATGTGTTAAAGAAACGGCTGCTACTGTTTGACAACATTTGTTAGGCTTATCTCAATATTTTTGTTTCAATTTAAGTACGTACTCTGTACATAAGGTATAGACAGAAAACAACTATTGAGTAATTGGATCCAATTCAAGTTTATGAATATTCAAACCATACTTTCACTGTTGTTATGGTATGATTGATAATAATTTTTACTTGACTTCTAAATCATGAATCTCTCGTATATAATTTACATATCTACTTTAATGATATTTATTTATTTATTAGTTCCAAATAATAGTTAAATTTACACCATAACGTCAAGATGTTACATCGTCGTGATGTTTGGGTACCTTTAAATGCAAATTTATTATTGGATGGAGTCTTTGCGAATTTATCGATATGTTTCAGCAATTTTCTCAGAAGGAAGACCAGTTTAACAGTTTGCATTCGCCTGTTTCTCCAAACAACTCCTTCGCGGCTCCGTAAAAGCGATGTATTACACCGTCAAGAAAACTTTTCATGGTGGGTTTACTAATTATTACGAATGTGAAACAAAGTAGGTTTTTTAAGAAAAAGCAATATTCATAAAATAAATCATAAAACAAACTGTACCATTTCCGTCAAGTAATAGAATTTGTAAGGTTTAACTGTTCATAGACAGATTCTCTAAATGCAAACTGACGCGTAATCAACAATCATTACTAACACGTGGGCGACTTGCCTGGCAACTGGTGCAGTGTAAACGCGCATTATCGTTGCATTTGATCTGCATAGTGTTAGTGATGTAAACAGTGAAACGCCATGATCCAGAATGTTAGAAAAAATAAAATAATCTAATATAATTTTAATCGACTGCTTTATTTCAAAGATGGATATTTTCATACTTTTCTTATTTTGTCATGTAGGTATTTTATTAAATTCGGCACGCCAACATAAGACAATAAAACGTAATCATAAAAGTAAATTTATACAAGTATTAGTACAGTTTTAAAATAAAAAGAAAACATTTTGTTCTGCTTGTTTTTATGCAGCTCGGATGTGACTTAGGGTAATATATTATGAACTGAAAAATGGTTACCCTTCCTTCATTACTGAACCTGCCAAAAAAAAATTACGATGTATGTTAGTTTCTTTTCGTCCGTATTTTACATTGCATAGAGTTGAGGGTATTCTGTGTGTAATGGCAATTAGAGGATGTCCAAGTGACACTATGGCTTTAGTATTGCTGTGATAGAATCGCTTACAACATCAACCATGCTATCGCGCCCCAGACATCACGTCAATGACACAGCTGTGATGCTATGACCGACTCTATCTAAATAAAAAAATTGCTAAATTGTGCCGCATGTGACTGCGATAGACATCACTGTGGGAATCGCCTTACTATTTACTAATGTATATACAGTGCGATCGGGAAGCGATCGGTGAAAGTATGCAAGCAGGGCACCGGGCACAACGGTGCTCGCGACACTGCCCTCTGTCCACTCCACTATCGATAAGTCCGTACTGCTTCCTCGTTGTACGACCATTGTTTGTTAAATTAATAGGTATTGTACTACATTCTGTTCACTACAACGTAAAGTATAATACTTCATCGAGCGTTTGGGTGTTTCAGTTCTTCGCAATTGATACTAAAACGTCATTAAGACAATACCATAGTGAAGTAAATTTTACAAAACTAACTTAACTAAATTTGAATTCAATTTTTTTAATTCTAGTGAATTCTATGTAAATAAAAAAGAATGCATGCTGAAAATTATATGGAAAATCAAATTTGCTAAATTACTGTTCCGATCCAAATTTCTACATGACATCAATTGTGACTTAAAATAAAAACAAATAGAAAATGAATGTAGTGAAATATCTTGCGATGAATTTAGGCAGATATAACACCTATATCCTATTAACCTAGGTCTTTGTGAATCTCGTGTTGTTCAGACGACATTACTTTTACAGCGGGAGATCAATGGCCAGGATGTCAATGAACCAGGGTGAATGGAGTGTTAAAGATTAAGAGTATACCTAGCTGAGAGTGATTATTGACTCAGGTAATAAATTAGTTACAATGAAATGATAATTAGTAAATTATTTTCAAATATGTATGTAGGGAAAAATAAATATTTGTTTTAGTTTTTTATCAATAGGCATTACATGTACAACAACTATCATTATGACAACCGCTTTTGAATTGTGAAAAACAAACAAACTGTTCCATATAGGATAAGTAGGCATGCAGATCTATTAGAATTTATCAACATCTGATACGACACAATTGTGTACAGTTGGTTGACTGGCGGACGCGATCTAACAGACGGGATGTTCGCCTTCATTTGTTTTAGCTGATAATGTCAACTTAATGACTTTACCAGACTATATCTAATAAAGAAAGCCACGACCTCAATCCGTGTTTATCAGTATGGAATCATCTAAATCGCTAAAAGGCTTTTTTATTACAAAAGTTGTTTGCTATTAGACGCATAAGTATATCATCTCAAAATAAATAAAAATATTTAAAGAAACACCTTTTATTACTACTACTATTAATATGAATACTTCACTTCAGACAGAGTGGCTACAAATACGCTGGATTCCTAAAGTACCGGCTGAAGTTTTAAAGATATACAAAACGAAAGCACATGGAGTACGTTTTACTAGTTTTGAGCATTATAATTCCGGTATAAAATGTTCTCAATGCAGTACAAAAGCATTTGCCGCAAAATTTTATACTTATTACAACATAATTAATCAAAATTATTATCAAAATCTATAAAATCTTTGCGTTCATGTAAATATTAGTATGCCAAGTCGTAAATTGTATTTCATAAATGGTAATAACTTGAAGATTTACCGTTTTGTAAATCATTAAACATTGATTGTATTTAAGTAAGCTAATGCAGTTCATCTCACAGAATGCAGGTTTGAATTGCACCTTATCAATTTTAGAGCCTACCGCAGCGAAGAACTCCTTAACTTGAATAGCGAGTGCCGACTCGGCAGTAAACGCCTGGTTAAGTACTGACCCATGAAACTAAAGACAAAGTTTCTATGGGCTATAAAAATACTAAATTTAGAAACGCAGTTCACTGAATTATCACTTGCTTCAAGTTCGCGTGTTAAGAGCGCATCAAACTTGAAGATTTAAATTGAATTCTATGCCGCTTACGACAAGGACAGTCCAAAGTTCATAATCAAGTGATTATGAACTAATAAAACAATAGGTACCTATTTTTAAAAACTCGTAATATGTCACATTTTTGACGATTTTAATCACATATAAATCAGTACAGAGTTCTAAAAAAAACCGACCTCAAAAGTCATCCATCCCCTAGTTTGCTACCCTTTTTTGAAATATTTTCTTCAAATTTAAATGGGACCACTTCTGAAGTATCCTCGTTCAAACAAAAAAAAGAATCATCAAAATCGGTTCACAAATTATCGCATAACGGAGTTAAGACAAAAAGAAGGAGAAAGGAAGGAGAAAAGACAAAGAGAATCTCCTTCTTTTTTGAAGTCGGTTAAAAACTGATATACTACTTGAAACCAATTATGTGTACGTGAAAGTATAAAATTTATATAAGCATAAAAATAATTATGCAAAATGCTTTAGGATGCTGTTGCAGCTATAGATATAGGTGCAGCTGCCGAAGTTCTGTAGCGCGTCTGCGGTGTTTGCAGAAGAGCAGACATATTCCTTTTCTGCAGTGCTACGAAAGAAAATCGCGTCTCTTTTAAACAGACAACGTAACGGTAGCAACAGCATCCTGAAAATGATTGCCGAGCAAAAGGAGGGACTAGACTTTACCTTATCTAAGTTTGAAATAATGTACTAACATAGTCTATAAGTCTGTTAGTAATTTAAAAATAAATAAATAATTATTACTATTATAAAAAAACTTATCGACTAATTTCGTTTGTAGAATCTAAAAATCTCACACTTGATAAGTTTTTTGTAAATTTTGCAGATGTGATCTTATTACACCAAGGGTGAGAACTATTTATAAATTGCGATTGAAAAATATTATTAAAAAAAAACATAAAATTGACGTAGTTACGTGTTTTTTATTTTTATTTAGAGTCAATAACATTAGTAAGTTTTCAACTTTAGTTTAACGAGTTTAATAAATGACGCGTGGAATAGTAATTTTACAACCAAAAGGTAGACACAAAGCTTCGTAATAGGTACTAAAACACAAAAACTATTATTTAAAAGGATTTCAAATGATGGGATGTCAAATATTTTTAACCTAAAAAAACCGTGTATCGCGTCCAGCTCAATAGTTTCCATTATACTGGCAGCATTGCCTCCCTGGACAGCAATTGAGACCTGGGAACCAACCACGACCAAGAGCGGTGATCGCATCCCATGACAGGGTGTTGTTAATAAACATTAACTGTAGAGAGGCAAACAAAGTCATAGCTAAAGTCATAGGCTAGATCAACGATTACAATAGTCTAAACCCTGTCCTTAGAGGACCCATGCGCAGTAGTGTGATGACTATACAGATTGATGATAAAGACCAATATTCATGAATTACACTACGAACAAAAACTGTGTTGAATTAAAATAAATAATTATTAGATAATGTCACATACTTTGCTCTGCTCCGAATGTAAGTAACTAAAGCACTTGTATTATGGAGATCGGAAACAATGACCGTACCACAAACACCCAGATCTGAGACAAAAAAAAGTTAGTTTCTATTGATATATATATTATATTGATATAGTCGCAGTAGAGCTCCTTGTGAAAGAGTTCGTCCAGGGAAGTACTGCCACTTTACCTATTTTTATCGCCAAGCAGTAATGTCAGCATTACTGTGTTCCGCTTTTGAAGGGTAAGGGTGCGGGTGAAATTACAGGCACGTGGGACTTATCAACTTATGTACCAGGGTGACGGGCGCAGATGCAGTGCCCCTCAGATCTTTGCAATATAAAACTGTGAGTGGCACTGCAGCTGTTATGGACACGCGTGTAGCTTACCATCAGGCGCACGACTTGCCCGTCCCGTTACTTGATATTGTAAAAAAAAAACTGACCGGGGATCGAACCCGAGACCTCGGAGATGGCGACTTTATGAAAACCGATGCGAAATTCAGTCAACCACGGAGGACTTCAAAGAAAGAGTTGAAAGTTGAAATTGAAGTTCATTTAAAATAAATCCCGCATGTAAATTTTTAATGCATATAGTAAACACATAAAACGCGTAAGTTTATATGTCAATTAAACTTATTCGGCAACCTTTCACTCTGTTTATACGTTAATGAACCTTAAATTCGCTAGAAGCTTGTGTTGACATACTAAATTGGTGCCCCTTAAATCACTTTGACCTCCTTTATTTTTTATTACTGGTACGTATGATATTATTTTCAAGTAAGTGTAAATATGGTGTTACATGTACTTGATAGCAATAAGGGTCTACTTATCATGCCGTTAATATTAAAAAGCTATTAACAGTGAGTCAAGGGCGTCGCAATGAAAACTTAAAAGGCGTTTTGTTACACCTACAGATGAAACAATTTATTTATTTTTCGAAATGTTTAACATTGGCTATCGAATAAATGTACACTTAAGCTATCATTCATTACGTTGTTCTGGAAAAATGCTACATAATTGAATGATAAATAATCACAATTTCTCATGATGGAATTAAATCATTTCCAAAGGTTTCTCGCTTTGTTACGTGAAGT
>NW_020653853.1:12857284-12867006 GCF_003589595.1 Hyposmocoma kahamanoa | reverse complement strand
TTTCTTCATATTTTATTGTGAATCAGTCAATAAATAGATCTTATAACCACCAGCGACAATGAATTATCTATCAAAAAGGTATTACTGCACTGAATATTACAATTAAATATTTTTGTCGAAGCACAGTACAGGCTGTACACGTTAAGGTTTTATTGATAAGGATAAGAGGAAATGAAATTCCACTTATCCCAACCTGTGGTGGTGTGATAGAGAAGAGCGAAAAAAAACCCACTTATCCCCACCAGGGGGAACGGATGGTAGAGACTAGTAGAATAGGCTTAAACAAATGATATTTTTAAATATGTATCATACTTAGTGTCATGAAAAAATTTTGAAAAAATCACATTTTTTAGAAAAGTAAATATTTTTTTGAAAGATTTTCTGTAATTAAATTTGTATTGAATTGATATTCAATTATTTTTTTGTGAAATTACTCCACTAGTTTGTTATATTTGCCTATATTTTTCCACATTTGACAGTGTCAAAAGTTGAAGATATTGAACTCTATTATGAGACTTTGTGAAAATATGCCAAGCAGGGTTTAAAAAATTACATGTAGCAATGTTAAACAACTTTATTTATAATTCATGCAAAAATAAAACTTTAAAAGTATATCTAAACGTAGAACATAATTTGAGTCTCCAAATAATACTTGTCCAATTTTTCAGAATGTTTTCTGAAAAATTTCCAATAGGTATTTCAATTTTTATGGAAAATTGTTCAACGCTGATTATATCCCGCGTTTGTTTTCTTGTGTATTTATATAGGAAGTGAGCAAAATTTAAATAAATTTGAATAGTTTTATAGGCATTATAGGTCTAAGTCATAGCGCGTTAGGTGACCCCGGTACCATATAGAGCCAAGAAATAGACCATTTTCAAGAGTTAAAACTAGGAATTTGGTAGCCCTATGAGAATAAATGAGTCAAATTGAGTCATTGTTCATCAAGCTGCCAGTAATCGGCGCCCACGCAGCCGCGCAAGAGCCGCAATTATACACAGGTGGAAGAAAAATATATGTTACTTTCTTTATCTTCTTTGATATGCGGCTGTGTATTGATGAAATTTCTTTGTTTTATTCGGATATTTATAGAAATATTTATCAAACAAAGAGACGAAACGGTAACGTTGTTGATTAAAAACCAATTTTGAACGAAAAGAAGCATATTTTAGAGAAGAAAATTAAACGGATAAAAAAAATTATTTTATTTAACATGCAATATACATAAAAATATACATAAAGCAAATTAATAATGTCAAATGGATTTATTCTTCAATATCGTATAGATGGCATACATTATAATGCTTCCCATCGCAGTGAAAGGATTTGTCAATTGGTGTAAGATATTCGTCGATTCTTGTTCAGGTTATACCAGACATACAGGAAACGAATGGTCCGTCGCGCTACGATGCTTCTTTGGACCCTTTTTACTTGCAGTAGAGCTCCTTGTGAAAGAGTTCATCCAGGGATGCATTGCCACCTTACTTATTTCTGCCACCAAGCAGTAATGTGTGGTGGTGAATTTACAGGCACATGGGACTAGTCAACTTATGTCTCAGGATGACGGGCGCAGTGACAGTGTCCCTAAGATCTTTGTGATTCAAAGGTCTGAGTGGCACTGCACCTGTTATGAGTGTGTCGCTTACAACCAGGCGCACGACTTGTTCGTCATGTCACTCGGTGCTATAAAAAAAAAATTGTTTGAAATAGCCCTTAATGATTAAGAACACAGAAAAAGCTTTATTAAACACACACACATATGCGTCGTTTCAAGACAATACACAATATGTAGATATAGTCATCGTCGGAAGGTGAAAAGGTGAGTGTGACAAATATAGATAATGAACAAAAGACAAAGCTCATTATGATAAAACAATATTGAATTAACTTATTTTCTCTTTTTATAGATACGAGACGTAGGAAACATTTCGAAGAACTTAGGAAATTTCTGGAAGACCGAAATTTATCTAAATATCAAAAACTAAGATACGCTAAGCATCACCGTTCTAATGAACTTTGTGGTCTTTCCAAAATCATCTTGTTTTCCTATAAATTTATCCACTCTGCTCAACCTTTGCTGAACTGAACGCCCACAGAACCAAAAAGATTTAAAGCGGCGAGTTCACCATGTTAACCATCAACATTGATGGCAATCCGTCGTTGCAATAAGTGTTAGATTACACCCAAAGATGTCTATTACATTGCTATTGCTGGATTGCTATCTCCTTTGGCATGACCCTATTTTAAGATTACTAACGCTGAGACTTTAGGCCTTGTAAAGTTGATTTTATAAAAATATTACCTACCAATAGAAGGAGAGATAGGATAAACCGAAGGAGTAGTTATATAAAATAAGTGATCAGATAAATTTGCACAATGAGATCCAGTAAGGGTAACGCTATAAGCGCTTTATGAGGAGGTCCTGTTCGATTCCCGGTAGGATTAGATTAAGAAACGATTTTTTGTAACATGGTTCTTGTTTTGGTGTTATTGGTCGTCCGGAATTAATGCCTTTGCTCTATACAACCTATATATGAGTACCACTCTGTACAGGGATTTTTTTTATGGTACTAAGTGACGGGACGAACAAATCGTGCGTCTGATGGTAAGCGACACACTTATCCACAACAGTTGCAGTGCCACTCAGAGCTTTAAATCATAAAGATCTTAGGGGCACTACCACTGCGCCCGTCACCCTGAGACATAAGTTAAAAAGTCCCATGTGCCCGTAATTTCACCAGCACACTTACCACCAAAAACGGAATGTAGTAATGTTCACATTACTAAATGGGTGAGTTTAGAAAAAGGTTAATTCAACTCACAACAATTCCCTAATTTGATAAGATATAATTATTTTATGCGATTTTGGCGCCTTATTATTTCAGGAGCTTCTAATTAAAAAATTTCTGCCTTTTTCTGTATTATAAAAAGGAGATGAAATTACTAGCATAGGTAAATAGAATTCAAAGAGAATAGCAATCCAGTGCTATAATTTCAGATGCCCATGTCACTGATGTTTTATAAGGAACCGAAGAGAAATTATGTCTAATACAAACGGCAATGTACTGATTAACTATCGATTCGATATAATTAATCATATAATCGTGACGTTGGTTGGTTTGCATTTTGTCGCAATATCGAAACTTATTTAAAGGGAGTGTGCTCGATACTTGATCAATTTTAGTACCATGGTATATAATATTACTGATTGAAACGGACGTTACGCGCAATTACGATTGTAGAGAGCACAAAATGACTTATAACTGTTAATTGTGTCAATTTTCAACGACTATGTCTTCTAGTATGTAACAATCTTGCGGGTTTTAGCCCTGTGGCATCCGAATAAACGTGCAGCTCTTAAAATATTATGTATCGTTTCTCTAAAAGAAGATTTGGCGTAAGTGAAAAGGAAGCATAAGAACCACGTCGAAGCTTACATTATTAGAGCAGTGTGGTTTTGTCATTCACATAGTTTTTCTTTTGTTTACAGAAAGCCTTTTCTTCAATAGACAAGCTAAAGCTAGCCAAGCTACTGCTTGGCGGCAGAATGTGTGCATTACTGCGTTCCGGTTTGGAAGGGTAAGGGTGCTGGTGAAATTACTGGCACATGGGACTTGTCAACTTATGACTCAGGGTGACGGGCGCAGTGGCAGTGCACATTAGATCTTTGTGAATTAAACCTCTGAGTGGTACTGCTACTGTTATGGACAGGCGTGTCGCCTACCATCAGGCGCACGACTTGTTCGTGCCGTCACTTAGTTATTATAAAAAAAAGGTTTCATTACGATGTTTTCCGTCACGAAAAGCTCTCGGTAAATTTGAAATTAAATTTCACATGTAAATGCCGGAGAAACAGGAGTGAGAATCCGGATTTGAACATACGGCCTCTACTTGAGATATTACACTACCTTGGCTTTTTTCAGTTACAGTTTTAAAGTTACAAACAGTTATATTATATTGAGAATTACGTCATACTCGTTAAACGGCGATTTTAATAATTTATATTTATAATTTATATAGCGCTATTTATTATTAAATTTCGGTTCAATTGACCATATGGTTAACTACTACTACCAGAAAGATCTTTGATGTAGGCTTTTAAACTAGTGAAAGCCTAGATCAAAGATCTTTCTGGTTCCCTAAATTAAGTAATTAACAGGAAATAATGAATAATTTCACAATTACTGTATTTGTATTAGCTATACAAATGGGGAACGCTGCCAGCACCTTGCCGCGGGACCCGATTTTATTCATAAACTTTAATCCTAGTTCTAGTTTCTGGTATTTAAGCTTTTCTTGTACCTTCTCTACCCTTTTTTTGTAATATCAAGTAACGGGACGAACAAGTCATGCGCCTGATGGTAAGCTACACGTCTACTCATAACCCGTCGCCCTGAGACTTAAGTTGAAAGGTCCTGTAATTTCACCAGCACGCTTACCCTTCAAAATCGGAACCCAGTAATACTGACATTACTGTTTGGCGGCAGAAATAGATAAGGAACTCTACTCCTACTAAAACCTTACCTGCATATTTTAACTTAATGTCTAATAAATTTTATATTATTATATACTAGTTTTTGATGTATTAAAAAATGTACGTATTATAAATTTATAAATAAAGAAAAATCACTGTGAATCGTACACATTATACTCTAAATTAATGTAAAAATTACCCATAATTATTTAAAACAACGTTTGAAATCAAAATTGCGACTGGAAAGCTGAAAGTGTGCGGGCGTTTCTATACAATAGTTTACAGTTTAAAAATCGTCATGTCTCTGTCTAGCTTCCAGACGATGTATAAACCGCATCTAACTTGCTCCATGTTTAAACCTAGCGTGAATTACGGAACAGTAAATCTCGGTTGCGGTAAGCTGAAACTGACACTACATCAGCGGTAACCGCCTTGGTGACCGAACTCGCTTCGATTGCCCATCGCATTGCGTATTCGCGTGATACGGTACAATGTGATGATTAGGTTTTGTGGGAAATTTACCGAAAGTGTAAAAAGTGCTGTAACTGTATTCTTATCATATCGATGGCATACACTATAATGCTTGTCATCATAGCGAAAGGATTTGCCAATCGCCTTAAGGTACTCACCGATTATTGCCCATATTGCGCCTAGGGTACGTGGGGTGCACGGCAGGAGTCGTGTGAGGACACGAGTTATCATTCCTTTTCTGTAACTTCAGGCACGTCTTGGACTGTAACTATTGACCACCACGATTCTTGAAACACAATCGTCAAAATGAATTTAAATGCATGTGAATATCTTATGGTAGTATCTTTTAGCCAATAAGGATAATAAACGACAGAATGACTTATGTGATATAGGTTACCTAGCACTAACAGTAGTGTCTAGAAACCTAAGCCGGACGGATTACCACCCACTTTAATTTATCTTAAGCATATCAACGTGGTAGCGCTAGAGCAATCAATTAAAGTCATTTGAGATATATTGTTCAATGTATCAATTTGTGCGTGTTAGAAATTGAATGTTGGAAATTATCACGGAAGAAAAAACAATGGAAATGCCCTAAGCCTCGAATTACTATCAGAACCGATGTCACCAAAACCGACACATTCTTAATTTGAAACACTACAAAATCTCGATATTGATTAATCGTAGTTTCAAATTTAAAAAGAAATAGCAAATTCTGGATTGTTGATATAATTTAAAGTTTACCCTATTGGCATATCGCTAAATGTTCAATACCTGTTATTGCAAGTTACGACGTTTTGATATTATATTGATATTTCAATTTTTAAAAGAGAATCAATGTGCTGCCATCTAGCGGTTAATTGCTAAACGACGACTAACTGGAGTTATTAATTAAGTTCTCCAAAAAGAAGCGACAACAACTAACAATTTTTTTTAGACAATAAATACGTTGCCTAAGTTAAATTGTCACTACAACATCCATCCCCTATAAAATAAGGATAAGTGCGTCAGCGTAGACGGAAAGCTTTCGGCGTTCAATTTATCAATTTAAATCGATGCAACGTCGGTAATGAGTCGAGATTGATGTTTTAGCCAATTGCAAGTTTACCATAAACTTTGTCTAATAGGTAGTTTAAGCTATACCCCTGTTTTGTTTAGTAGGCCACACGAGTAGTTCTAATAATGATATTCGTGTAGTTAGAAACATAAGATGTTTTCAAAGATTTTGCGAGGGGTCAATGAAAGACAATCGTATATTATAATAGTATATGACACTCATTAAAATAATTTATTTAGTTTAATAATAAAGTTTAAACTTCGCACTAAAGTGCATGTTGCGGAAGCATCATTTTGACAACCTTCAAGTCCCAGACTGCGCGTAATGATACTGTGGGTACTTATATACTATTGTAATATACATATTTTAAATATGTTTATGCTATATGATGACCTTAGTAGCAGTGTAGCTCCTTGTGAAAGACTTTGGGCAGGAAAGTACTGCCACCTAACCTATTTCTGGAGGAGAAAATATCATTTACGAAAGCTTTGAAGTGTTTTAATCCGATAACAATAATAAGATAGGATCAAAGTCAAACGGATTTTTAGTGAAAAGTAAAAAGAAATGAAATGAAGTGAAGTGAAACGAAATGAAATAAAGTGAAGTGAAATGAAATGAAATTAAATGAAATGAAAATTTATTTCCTTAAAATATGGTGAACAAGAGATGGTACACAGTAGAGAGATAGAGTTCATATTTTACCACATCTGGCATGCAAAATTATACTTATAGTGATTGAATTACAATTAATTAATATTAGATTACAGATAATGACTGCCTCCGTGGCCGAACGGTTACCATGCCAGACTACCACGCAGAGGTCCCAGGTTCGATTCCCGGGCCGGGAGAAATATTTATATGGCCTACATTTATTTCTCTCATGAGTTTGGGTGTAATTTGTGGTTGTTTATGTGTGTGTCCATAGCACTCGCGACACAGGGTTTCCCTAGTGCGGGGGTATGTTGAGCGTGTGCGTTATTATTGAAAAATAAAGAAAAAAAATGTCTGTACACATGCAAAAACCATCCCTAAAGTTGTAATTTTATTTCAATACATAGTCAATTCAAATAATAGCAAAAATAATGAAAGTCAAACAATTAAATCATATTATAATACCAGTAGTAATTTATATGTCAATGTGTATTCAAGAAATCGGTTAATGTGTCATAATATTTGTCTTTAAGCTTTAAAAACAAGATTACCAATATTTTATAAGGGTACAATATAAATAAGCAGTAAGTAACAGAGCGGTAGTAACATTAAAATCGATAGTAAAACATAGTTAACAACTTGGCTGAATAGGAACTTATATCGTCTACCCACGCGCCTTGCTTACCGGTGTTCGACATAAAGTTTACTATGGTTCACATTTCCTCGGTTCTATTGTACTGTAATAACGAATAGTAAATTAGTATTGTAGAGAAAATATATTATATAGGATTTGATATACCTTAAATTAATCGCAGGCTGGTTAATTAGTATGTAGATGCAAGTCTAATTTGCTGATGACACATTTGTTTGAATTGACTATCATGGTGGTCTAGCGGTTAGCACTGTGGGCGTTACTTTGATTTATTTTTTGATCAATTTGGGCAACGAACTTTTTTAATTACTCTTAATCTTGGCCTGGGTGTTCTGCGTAGTTATTATTATTTTTTTTATGAGACCAAATGACGGGACCAACAAGTCGTGTGCCAGGTGGTAAGCGATATGCCTGTCCACGACAGTTGCAGTGCCATTCGTATTTATATTAAATTAAAGATCTAATGGGCACTGCCACGGTGCCCATTATCCTGAGACTTAAGTTGACAAGTCCCAGACGCCTGTAACTTCACCAGCACTCTTATTACCCTTCAAAACAGGAACGCATTAAAGCTCACATTATTGCTTGGCGGCAGAAATAGGTAATAAATAAAACGATCTGGTATTCGTAGTACATGTTACGTTTGAAATCAGGTAATTGTTGTGATTAATTGACATATAATTATAACAATAATAATATCTCAATTAATCACAACAATAAAACAATAAAGTAACAACTTTATGTGCCGCTGCTGTTTACATTACTATGTTCTATGAATGTAGTTTCTAGTATACTAAAGTAGGTAATTAGGGCTTGGATTAGTATCCAAGCAGTTTATATTTGTTTGTTTTAGAAATAATATTATGCATTTAACCGCAATGTCTACTTACTTCAACTCGTTTTTACTCTATTACGGAGCCGAAAAAAAGGTAATGTTTCAAATTTTCTTCCACTATATCTACGAAAATTTTCATAGATATAGTGGAAGAAAAATTTCACCGAGACAAATATTAAGCACGTTTAGTATCGTGCTGCTCTAAAAAGGGAGTTTTGATTCCGCTTGAAACTGAATAGTTGCCATTGACGAGGTTCAAAATATAGTGTAACCAAAAAGTTACTTTGTTAGTAGCAAATTATTATTAAGAGCATTAATATGATGTAATTATTTAACATAGTTAAATAATACCATACGACCACAAAATACAATGATACAAAAGGCGGACTTAATGCTAAAAGCATTCTCTACCAGTCAACCTTTGAGAAAAATGAAATTACGAACAAACTTTTCAAAAGATGCTCATGGACATTCTGTTTGAAAGAGAATAAACTTGGAGACCGTCTGATGGAGTCCGGGAGAGCATTCCAGAGACGTGTTGAATGGAGAGTGAAGGAATCAGACATGATGCCAGAATAAAACAGAGGTATAGAGAGTAGAAGAGAGTTAATGGATGAAAGGGGGCTTATTCTATCGTAACTTTTTTTTTTTAATTATGTTTGTTTGTCCTTTATGCATTCCATTATTATTCAACCGATTGCGATAAATCTTTCGTGAGTTGTTTTACCTACGTTTGCAAAAGTTTCTGAAGTATTAGATCCCACTGGCCCAATGCAAGGCGCGCCGGTTGCAACTAGTTCCATATAAAAGACATCAACGACCTCGAATGCTACACTGGTATTTCCTAAATTCACGTAATTACTCCGACATTTACTTCTTTATATCGCGTATCCAATTCTAACTTATTTATAATACAAATATAATGTGAAGTATTTTTTTATTATATATATTTTAATTGTAAACGCACCCAGCTAATAGCATAACTGAAGAAGCGAGTAATCGAGATACAGCCGCGGGCGCCGACGTGATTTATTGTTATGTATCTTATGATGTTTTACTTTTCTAGGTTTAAAGATAGTATACTACAACAAGCTATGAGATTTTGCAGTAATAAAATGTATATAATTTACTAAACACAGGCAAATAATTTTTTAATAAGGATTTCAAAGGCACGTGTTTTTATTTTGATTTTGGATTTAATTTTGGCTTATTAAAATCGACTAATAAATATGCAAAGAGGTAATAACATTTGTTATGTTTTATTTACGGCATGATAATTAAAATATTTCTTTAAAAGGTGTGCTCAGTGAGATATCTACATTACTTAACATTATCAATGCTATATATCATCATACTTTTACTTTTACGAGCTGCTACGGATCGGTGATGGCTTGAATCTCCAGAACAGGATACTAGGCGGTTGTTTAATTATTAAAGTAATGGCAGTTTCTATGATTGAAATGATTCTAGTAGCATTTTGCAATTACTTTATTGATTCAGTTTCAAGTTAGTACGAAATGTAGCGCAGAGACTGATTTGCAAATCAGTTTTTATGATTTTTGCAAATCAGTTTTTATGATTT
>NW_020653853.1:12771014-12857274 GCF_003589595.1 Hyposmocoma kahamanoa | reverse complement strand
TTTGCAAATCAGTTTTTATGATTTTTGCAAATCAGTTTTTATGATTTTTGCAATATTGTTATGCCTTAGAACGAAGGGGGAAAATATCCCACAAGAAACCTTTTGCAACTCTCAACTTGTTCAATACACATTTTTTTTTTCTAATATCAAGTGACAGGACGAACAAGTCGTGCGTCTGATGGTAAGCCTGACACGCCGGTCCATAACAGTTGCAGTGCCACTCAGAGCTTTAAATCGCAAAGATCAGAGGGGCACTGCCACTACCCCCGTCACCCTGAGACATAAGTTGATAAGTCCTATGTGCCTGTAATTTCACCATTCATTCCTAAGAAATGATTTTTTCTCAATATTTCCTGATTCCTGAAAAAGTAAATGTAACTATTTTTCCGTCTCCTTTACAGGTTCCTTGGTTTGTTTGAAAAAACAAATATATAACTTAGGTACCAAAAAATAGTTTCATTTCCAATATAAAATAAATATTTGAAACAAATATTTTAACCGAATTTCAGCATCTTGACGTAAAATGACAAATTGGTGATTTTCTTTATTAATTGAACTATTAATTATTTATTACTTTGCTATTCATTATTATTTTATATTTTATTATTATTTATTATGTTGTATAATCTACTCTTCAATAAATTACTATTTTATACTCCTTCCTGGTATGCGAGTTTTGGCAAACGAAGTATTTTCACCTCTGGTTAGTCAAATTTTCAGCTTCATAGTTTGAATTAAGTTGACCGTTCATGCGTTTTGAATTTTTCGACTCAGTCTTCAATCGGTTTTTCACAGACAAAAAAATATAAAACCTGGTTCCGGAGCCCTACATCTATAGCCGCCTACCACTTACAGTTTTTTAGCTGGGTATCAGGCGCATACAGTGGCTACTAAATGACTGCCTGTGGACCTGTACGTATCGTCTATATGAACAAAGGAGACCTTGCATCTGCACCTGTCTGCGTGAGCTGACCTACGCTTCTCCATCATCCGGGAGCATTGTGATTTATTTATTAAACAAATATCGAACACTTTGAAACAATTCACTTCGATTCGGTTGGATTCGAACCAACATCTCCCAGCAAACCGTGTCAGACGCTATGCCAACTAAGCAACGGATCGAACCAACGGACCTCACGAATTTTTCCAAGTGTTTGTTGCGGGTCTATGTTATTGTTTTTACCGACTTTTTTGCCGTAGCGCCATCTGTGAGAAACCTATGAAAGATTTCTTCACTCAGTGAGGTACCTTTACAGCCAACCGTTGAATAGAGATGTCACTTTATTTTATTATTAATAATTGTAATTAAGTTTTATTTAATGTCAGGATGTTTGACACACTGTGCTTTAATTTGAGCTCCGTTCCGAAGCTGTCTCCATCATTAACTTCTTAGGAGCAGCACTTGACGCCGCCCTTCAGTACTACTCCCCGTGTCTCTTTGTCTTCATTACCTTCACCTACAATACTCATCTTACTCTCATACCTACCACTCTTTCGTTATTCCTTTTCCCCTTGTGTCTACTTTATTCTTTATTTCGTAGCTCTTTGTCTTGTAATGAGTGTCGCTGTACTATATCCATATAAATAAATAAAACTGAACATACAAGTTTAGAAAGTTACAGCTGTCAATATTAAATTAAGCATTTTTTTTGACGCGTATAGCATAAAATAGTATGGATAAATATGAACAATAATTCAAAATAGTGTCAACAAAGTTGTCACAATATTAATATTACATGACCCGTTGCCCCAGGCTCGGTGTACGTTAAATGAAATTATGATTTACGAACCAACTCATTAGAGACTGTTTTATTTTGGGATAATGAAATTTTAATGGCGAAAAATGTCACGTCTCATATTTTATTAGTCTTCTGTTTTAATTTTAATTTACTTTCATTTGTGTGGTATATGAAAGCTTTGTTATAACAAGATGACGTAAGATAAAGTGATTACATAATGTTTTGTTTCACAAAAGCACACTCAAAGACGTACAAAGTTATTCAAACACCCAATAACACCTTTAAAACTTGTGGTTCAATTCTAATATTGAGATATTCGATTTATTTCAACAACTTAATTATTTACACTCATTTCAATTATAAAAGGATAAAAGAATCAATAATCCTTCTTTTGTTTTAGATAGCTAGATATAATAGATAGATAGAATAGGCGAACGTTTTTCACGATGGAAAGTAAAGATATGGATACTGCCTAGAAGATGCCAATTGAAATTAAAAAATATATGGGTAGTATGGTTCACTAAATACAGAATATGGCAAAAGTTTCACTCCTGAGCAGAGCTGTGTGCATAATGAATGTGGAAGCAAAACTATGATAATGTAAAACTTAAAACTGTGATTAACGTAAAACTGTGATAACGGGGAAACCCGTCGTCGGTTTCACTTTCCCGATTACAGAAAGGAGCAAATAGAATGAAATATAATGTATATTTAAATTAAACACACTCCTTTTTTATGTAATGTAGCAAGCGAACAAGCAGAGTTGTCAGTTATTGGGAGGTGGCTATGCGCTGCCTATCCGTTGCCTGCTTTTGACAGCTCTATTTAGCGCGAAGGGAACATTCTCCGAAACGTATCATATGGTAGACCTAAAGTTTTGAGCTCTAGAGGTCTTATTGTAGTCTAGCCTTTGAGAATGCAGAAGGCTTCGTCCACAAGATTTATTGTAAGAGATGATAAGAGAGGAAAAAAAGGCTGTAACGAATATTTTTGTATAGGTATAAAGAAAATTTACAATTATTATTATAAAACTCCCTGTAAAAGTATGTAACACAATACACACTCCAAAAGGGCCTATGTAACTGTATAATTTTAATAATAAATCGACGTGCAGTTAAACAAAATGATTGTGATTTGTGATTTATGGGTACGTCCTCTCGTTAAAAAATTTTTATGGTAGTCACGACGGATAGAACAAGCATAAGAATAGTGAAGGAAAAGGGAATAGACAATGAATTTAAAATTTTAAAATAAATGGCTAGGAACCAGAAAAGAGGATGTTAAAAACGTGGGATGACGACGAAGGTGGTCAGCATCGTCACAATATAAGATATTTAACTGTATAACATCATTTGTTCTTCAGTATTTAATAACGGGACAAAATGAAACCGTACTATAGCACGTTAGAAAACAATTCAGTACTAATTTCCAGTACAACAGAATTTATTCTGAATGGAATGAATGATGAATAAAAACGATAGAAGAGAAGAGGACGGATGGTGGCATTGTAAAGGCATTAGGCTGATGAGAAGGTTACTCTGAAATAAGCTTACTATTCATCATAATTATATTTTATAAATGTATTCTAATCCAAATTTATGGCACTATGCAAAAAGGAAATCAATTTTTTATTTATACCTTCCAAATCAATATTGACATTTTGATTGTAACATTATGTTCAGTCATGTTTTTTCTAAATATACTTTTCGTTATTATGCAGCAACTATAACTCCAGTCCAATGAAGGTATAAATATTTTTTTATTTTAAATTTATTATATTAATGACATTTATGCCACTGCAGAAGTCTACCGCTATTACCTAATACCAAGTCTAATTAAGAATACCATTTAACATACAAGTAGTTAAAATTAACATGCAAATGATCGAAATTTAGGTCAACTATAGTTACTAGTCAGTGAGTAATGGACATAAGAATGATCTATAGAGCGCGGTTGCAGAATCCCCCCGTTGATCATTAGCGGCGCGTGCGCTGCGCGTGCTTCGATGCGCTATTAAATTTGAAACAGTATTTACTATTCGCCGGTAAGGAAATCTTGCTTGTATTTATGTGCGAGTATAATAAAGTTATTGTAGAAAGTGCGGTTGTTTTCTAAGATAGGTTTATAGTGACAATGTTAATTTTAAAAGTGTAAATTGAACCTTTAAAGGAGCTACCACACTTATGGACACGGAATTGCGTTAAGCCGGCCAAAAAAAAGCTTTATGTTTATGTAATAAGAGCGAAGAAAACTGCGGCGGTGACGGCGGTGGTCGGAGCAGAAGCGAAACGAGCTACCTGTTTTTCGCTCTTAAAACCTTTCTGACAGGTTCAAGCCGATTCCGTGCTTATAAATGTGATGACCCCTTAACTCTGTTATGATTTATTAACGTTCCAGTTTATTCTATTTGACCATATTATGAATCTTATAATATTAAAACAAAAACATCGGTACTAATAAATATATGTTTTAATACTGGGCACAATCGTTATAGTAAGTTTAATGTTCGCGTGGTAGATAATAACGTTAGTTGACTTTTATTATCGCTTTATTGTTATTTATATAACCCAACGATTGAAGTTACTACCACGTAGGAACATATGAATACTACCATAGATTAACGTCTTGAAAATACCTTGAAAATTAAATCAATTCGTGAATGAAATAGATAGTGTTAAATAGCATCAGCACTCGTTCCGCCCACGCGTCTGCGCGCCATCAATCACGGTTGCCTGTGCGCATGACAGCTAATGTTTTGCAATGAAATTGTACGTACAATACCTAGATGACCGTATATATTCATTGGTGCAGCAGCAAAATATATTTACTGCCTCCGTGGCCGATCGGTTACCATGCCTATCTGCCACGCAGAGGTCCTAGGTTCGATTCCCGGTCTGAGAAAAATATTTGTATGTGCTACATTTAATTCTCTCGTGAGTTTGGGTGTATTTGTGGTTGTCTATGTGTATGTCCATGGCATCCGCGACACAGGCTTTCCCTAGTGCGGGCTCTATTGAGTGTGTGCATTGTTATTTATTATTATTATATTTAAAAAAATATGCTCTTATTTCGTGTACTTTATAGTTACCACGAATAGTAATACGACTACACTGTAGAGATAGTTGTGTCAAATATTGTATCTATGACTATTAATTTTATTAGTCACACACGTGAGTTCTTTTTTCAGTTATTCTTTCTGTATATGTTTTATAATGATAATTTTCATTCAACAAGCTCTAGCAATAGTGACGTATTTTTGACGCACTCCAAATTGAGCTTTAATAGTGATCTATTACGTTTGTAAACAGAGTACGGTATTGTATATTTTAATACTTTCGTGTTTATTCACTAAATGATTATCACTATGTATAGGTTTCTTACCACGGTATGATTTCTTTGTGTTTTCTCGATATTTCGGAACGTGGCACGTTCCGGGGTCACGTTATGTTCAAACCGTGGTAAAAAACTTGCAACTAGTTATCTTACAGCATTGTTTTTAGCCTTTTGTAATTAATACTCAATAGGTTTAGATATCCAAGAAAACCACGTAATGGAAGCCCCACTTTCTTTTTTAAATCACTGCCAGATGCAGCCCCTAACCAGGACTATCGGAAAGAGATCGTACCCCAACAGTGGGACACAACAAATCTTCCTTATAACTGCCTTCGTGGCCGAACGGTCACCTTCCTAGTCTGCCAGTGAGTTGGGGTGTAGTTTGTGGTTGTCTATGCGTGTGTCCATGGTACCAGCGATGTGGGGTTTCCCTAGTACGGGTCTATAAAAAAAATTAAATTGGAATTGGATTGCATAATGAATGAATGAAATTAATGTCCAAGTACATGAACTAAGGGATTTTAATTGAAACAAATCTATTTCTTCATAAAGAATCCGTAAGTCTACCGTCATATTTCCCAATTATTGAAACTGTAAGACTGTCGTCGGAATCGAGTAAGGATAAAATTAAAGAATGGATGGCAGCGTCTGTATGTTTATGGCGCTTGAAACGTATTTCAATTGGTTGTTTTGGAGAATTGCATAAATCGCGATTTTCCGCTATATTTTCGTAACTTTGCCGAGATCTGGGCATAGCTTTTAGTAGGAATTAAAAAGGACGAGTGGTAATAGGAAAGAGTGGAAATAGTTCAGTATAGTGTATTATCATTAAGGTATTCATTTTAAGCTTTACAACTGAAAGGCCTTTTATTCCCTAGATCATCGATAACAATTTAAGATTCTTGCAAGCGTAAGCAATCAATCATATCTGCCCATGCGCACGACAGTTATTTTGCAACATAGATAACTGTTGAGTTGTTGTGGTCTTTGTTTGAAAGTTGCCTTGAGTTGAGTGACAATGAAGAAGAATGAAATTGAAAATTGGAGATTATGGTTTATTTGTATGATAGAACGCTTGGTACATTACATTAAGTAACTGCCTCCATGGACGAACGGTTACCATGCCGGACTGCCACACAGAGGTCACAGGGTCGATTCCCAGGCCGAGAGAAATATTTGTATGGCCTACCTTTATTTCACTCGTGAGTTTGGGTGTAGTGTGTGGGTTTTCCTAGTGCGCGGCTATGTTGACTGCGTGCGTTATTATTATTATTATAGTACGTTGTTGCTTCCAGTACCTTTTTAATATCCTTGTTTTCCTTGTACTATAACTAAAGTTGACAATAGTGTGCACATATATGTAACATGTGCTTGAAGTTTTCCCAAAGTCATAATTTAGGTAGAATTTGGGCTAAAAACCAGAGAGTCCTTAAAATGACCTTTTAGGAACTTCTGCTGCAAGTATGCCGTAGGGCACAATGCTGATCTAGATTGGCATTTTGCCACCGTTAGTTTTTTTTATTAAAAAAAATTATAGTTGAAAGGGCGCTTCTGGCAAAAACTCAAAACCGTCAAAATAATAAAGAATAGAAATTTAAAAAAATGTATATTTTTATCTTGCGATAACTTCATACTTTATCCACCTAAGAAGGAATAAAACATAACGATTAAAAAAAAATGTCACGTGCGCACTTTCAACTAACGGCGGCAGCATTACCGACGCGTGTTTGAGTCCTGTCATATCGATATCAAAGTAATGGAGTAATTCACAGAAAATATATGCATAAGTATAGTGAAATGTGCAATTACGGGCAAAATAGTAGTTTTTCTATTTGTGGATAGTAATTTCATTCAAACCTGCTCAGCCGTTTCGACATGATTGAGTAACAAACATTTTAAAAATGCAAATGTTTGCATTTAAAATATTAGTAAGATGCTATGAGGATATTTGTCTCATAATGGTAAAGAAAAATATTTTGATGAAGTCTGTCCCTCCTAGAACATTAACATAATTATTTCATGACGTGTCACGGCCACAATCAGGATTAGGCAAGGGTAGTGGACTATGACCTCCTCCTAAAGAAGACCACTGCCCAGAAGCAGGATGTAAATAGGTTGCTAATAGTAAGAATACATCCTAATGGATAAAAACTTAACGTATGGAATAGACCCGAGTTGATAATCTTTTTCGTTAGAAAGATAACTAGACAATGAAGCCTGTGGTACTCTATGTTTTTGTCTTTTATTTATACCTGTATTTCGTTCTGGCATGCAATAAAGAGCTTTTGTTTTTGCATTTATACTCTCAAATTCTAGTTAATTTTACCAAATAAATTACATTTGCTTTCATAATATCGTATTTCCACAACATTTGAAAGTAAACAGAGATAATACTTGAACAGAACAACTGCTAACATTGTGTTCCGTATATTTTAATATGCATCGATACTTTACATAAAGGGACCACAGCATTGTATAAGGTAATAAATAATTCTTGTAACACAAGCACAAAGCTACGAATCGATAGAGATAGTGTATACGGAATTAACAGTAGTTCTAAATCAATATTCCTTCCAAGAGTGACGTACATTTAACAACACGCTCAGCGTTTGTACTTCAGAACTTTATGCCATTTATGATCTAAAGTCTATCATCAACCGTTTAAAATTAAAGAAGAAGGGGATATAAAAGGTTGAGTGCAGTCAATTGGGTAGAAGGTTTAGGAACATGATGATGGTCTTTATAAATAGTAAAAACTGTGTATAATGTTGGCTATAAATCACTGTATTTAAATTGTGTATATTTTTATATTTATTTTTTCAAACAAACCAACGTTTTGAGACCTTTAGCGCGTTTTCGCGCTGCATCAGATTCGTATACGTTCGGAATGCGAGACTATACAAATCTAGAAAACTCGGACCCACTTCGGATGTCGCTTGTGCGCGATTCGAGTCCGAGAAACTATGAATATCGTTTGTACATGAGATAAATTGATCCCTGTGACATTTCGGGTCGTCATTACTAGGATTCGGAACTCATACGACCCGGACGTAGTGCGCAAACTCCTTACAGGTCATGGTTGACTGATATAGAAAAATAGGGTGGTTTGCATTAATTGGTTGATAATTTTATCATCTCAGTCAGCCGTGAGCATGGGACTTGTAAAGGCCGAAAAGATAGTTTAATTTGCTACGTGTAACAATCGCGAATACCTAACAACTCGATATGTTTAATAATGATTTGTGTGAGTGTTGGGAAATAGTAAAAGAAATCTTTATTAATAAATAAACAAAATGCAAAGTACTCATTGTACTCAATAATGCAACTGTGAAACTTGAACAAAGTTGATCAAGAAAGGATAATGTTGGACGACATGAAATATGTCAACGCGAACTGTAAACAAACATATTCATAAATATACAGGGTTATTTTTAAAATAGACAACTGACAACTTCGCAGGACTATACTACTAACATCATAAACAACAACTTTTGTTCCATGACTTTTAATTCTATATTATAATTTTTCACATTCAAAACATTCTATAATTCATCAGATTTTATTTTCATGCTAAAATAAATAAATTTATATAAATAAAAAAATACATTTATAAGATTAGTTATATAGAACAACTCTGTGCGGGAGTGGGAGTAGTCGTGGAGGCCGCTTGCATGTTTGAACTTCCTACCAATTAGTACAGATATAAAAAGTATCAGATAGTAGAAAGAAAAGAAAAGTTTATTTTTTGCTAAATTTATTATGTTTTGTAAAAAGTCACGGAACAAGATGTGTTGTTTATGATGTTAGGAATTGCTCTTGGAATTGATCTTGCGAGGTTCCTAGTGTTTTAAAAATAACCCTGTAGATATAGTAAATAAATAAATAAATAAAATATTTATTTTTTATAATATTAAGTGGCGGGATGAACAAGTCGTGCATCTGATGGTAAGCTACATGCCAATCCATAACAGCATTGCCAGTCAGAGCTTACATCGTAAAGATCTGAGGGGCACTGCCACTGCGCCGGTCACTCTGGGACATAAGTTGACAAGTCCCTTGTGCCTGTAATTTCACCAGCACCCTACCCTTCAAAACCGAAACACAGTAATGCTGACATTACGACTTAGCGGCAGAAATAGGTAAGTTGCCACTACGGATCTGAATGTATTTATGTATGCCTTTCACAACGAGATCTACTACTATCAAAAATACTATGGTACATAAATGTAATGTATGATTATATAGTATGGTAGAGCTTGTTGTGAAAGAGTTCGTCCAGGGAAGTACTGTAAGTACAGAAATAGATATGGCTATTTCTGCCGCCGAACTATAATGTGAGATTTACTGCGTTACGGTTTTGCAGGGTAAGGGTGCTGGTGAAACTGTCACAGGGTGGCACATGGTATTTGTCAACTTAGGGCACCTTCAAATTAGACGTTTGTAGATGCGCTGCAGTGGCGCGTCGGTGGCGTCACAGCAGCGCTTCTATAAGCGCTTTTATAAGCGCTTTTATAAGCGATTCTATAAGCGCTTCTATAGGTAACGGCAGGTTTTTGTCAATAAAATACACGCTCAGACCTATGTAGCGTTGCTAGGAAATCTCTCGGCCGCATATTGGCTACAATACATTATATGTCTCAAGGATCGTATCTATATGCAAATCGTGGCGAATTTTCGTAACCGGGCGGCGCCGGCGACCGATTCATCATAGAAATGTGGACGGATCTGCCCACGCGCAGCATTTGCCGCGCATTTGCGTTGCAACCTTAATGTTAGACGTTATAGCTTTAATGCCTTTGGAGTGTCGATACTTGCTTGTAATGTCACCTTTACGACCCCTTGAATATTTTGTGGTAGCCATGATACTATAAGAGATATACGATAGTGGAATACATATCGTAGAATTTGCTAGAAAGATTTATAGAAATTTCTTAAGTTAGTGTAGTGAAAAGTTTATGTAACAGATTTTAGTAGAAATATAGAATATAGAAGAAACTTAACTGTTAATAATCTCAGTACAGAGTACTAAAAAACCGACCCCAAAAGATCGTGGAATTACATCTTGCGAAGTTTTATTGAAATCGGTTGCCGCCAAATGCGCGAAACCGGATTTATCTCCTAGTTTTCCACCCTTAAATGTGGAATATTTTATTCAAATTTAAACAAAACCAATACTGAGGTACCCTCTTTCCGATAAAAAAGAATCAATCAAAATCAGTTCACAAAAAAAGGGTTATCGCGTAACATACATGCAAAAAATACAGTTGAATTGAGAACTTCCTCCTTTTTCTGAAGTCGGTTATAAAGGGCCTTGGGTCTATTTCACATAACTAGATATAAGTAAAATTGTATTGCGATAATTAAGTCGTATAACGATGCCGGTCTCTGTCAATTGCTTCTGCTTTACAGCTCTTACATAGCATAAAACATTAAATCCGTTCGTATTGAAATAAGGCACAAACTCTCGGTATTTAATGTCGAACACTATGAATATGGTGTTCATTCAATCGGCATGAATTCATTAAATATTCATAGACTTCGATGTGCCAGATCATCTTGATAAATGTCTCCCTGCTAAATCGAATGCACTCTCACCACTAATACGACAGTTAACGATAACTTATCACAAACTCGAATTTTTTTTCCGAAATAACGTTTGTTCGAATTTTCATTACACTAAAAACCGAATTATAACGAAACCGTTGTTGTTCTTTAAGTATATGTTGATGATATGATGATGTTTATCGCAAAGACACGATTAGGTTCGGTTAGATTAGGTTAAGTTAGATTTAAAAGAAAAAAACATTTTCCTCTCAAAATTACTTTCGAGGTTATGAAAATTCGAGTAAACGTCATTTATGTATGAAAATGTCATTTCGTAGTACTGATAAGTAACCGTTAAGTCTACTTGAATAAAATTCTAAAGTTGTATGCCACGCTTCAAGAAAATATTTATAAACAAGCACTTGGCGGCATGTTGAATACTTGGTTCACTGAATGTCCTATTCAAATTTAGTCTAGATAAAATCTATGTTAGATCGTTAACTATTTTGAAGTAACTGGCTATTCGTATAAACTTTATTGAGTGGGGCCGTCATCTGGTCTTCTATTAGAGAAATAGGTAAATAAACTTGCGAAATTTATATTCAAATATTTGCAAATAGGTAAAACTGAAACATGTTGAGATAACTGATGTAGTACTGTAGATATTCCGTTGTAAAACAATATTTTAGACGTCAGTTTTGCGTGCCGCAGGCATTCTAAATTTTGCACTTTAGATAGACATTGTAGTACAGCATTGTATAATTATGTCAGTATTGGTATGTTGTGTTATCTCTATAGTTTACTTTAAATTGTCTATGTTGTATTTGTCTATGTTGTTTTGTGTTTATTATCATCATCATTATCAACACATTTACATGTCCCACTGCTGGACACGCGTCTCCTCCGCCCGGTCTCCGGGCGTGGATTCAGGACATACATAGTTCGTCACGCTGATAGGTCAGCGGGTTGGGTACTTCTCACGGTTTCCGAGGGTTGTGAACCCTCTTCAAATCGTTTCATTGGGATGTTGTGAAAAGTTCATGGTAAATTTCAAAATTAATCCACGTCTTCTGCTTGACAGGCGACTGTAGGCTACCACGGCTTCTATTTATACATTATCGTAAATTACAAATTTGATAAAATATAGGTATAACTTTTAGCAAAGATTTAGAATGTTTTTATTATTTTCTTGAAATGATACGAAAGTAAAACATATGTATTATTGCAAATGATAATTCTGTAAATTGCTTGAATTTTCTTCTGTGGCTTGAGTAGTTGTTATTATGATATTAAGAATAATTGTTATTATATGCCATTTATATACTCATGTAAGTGAGCATGTTTTTGTACTTGTCTAGAAGTAATTAAGTTAATTTCTTAGGATTTTTTCTTTATTATATTATATCTTTAATTAAATAGATTGAACTCCTTCGCCGCGGATAAAGCAGCAAGAGTCTTTGTGAGCGAAGCTTGTAATTAGTAAATAAGTATCTTTTCCTGAATTTCGACCAGTAAAAAAAGACTAAAATTAGTTTTAATAAACTTTTTCTTATCTAAAAAAAGAAAGAAAATTGTAACAAGGATTTCGAATGCCCTTTCCAGCCGTCACAAAGGGTACTGAATTCATTCACTCGTTGATCCCATGAAACTGTTTAATATCTTTACTCCTCCTTTAAATCGTTTGTCAGAAATACAGTTTCGCTACAGTCGTGCCACAGATCTTCGTTTTATCTATAGGTCATAACAAAAGACATCGTATTTTCACTCGTCACAAAGGTCCAGTTCAAATTCCGCGCTGTCCGCGCGAGACTAATGTTAATCCGAGGAATGACACTCGATCGCTGAAGGCATGCGCAGGCGGCCCTTTACAAACACTGAACCCGTTGTACCCATGGGCGATGTGTGTACTGGGTGCTGGTTGTGTATATTTTGTAGTTTGCTGTATGTGAATATGGTTATCACATAAACTAATTTAATTTTTAAATATTTTGAAAATGACATGGACTTCTCTCTTTAGAAAAATCCATAATAAAAAAAATGTATTGGTAAATAATTGTTCGTGAAGGTGTGCCATCTGATAAAAAAATAATAATTGCAAGTTTGTTAAGATTTTGTAGCAGTATTTTGATTTTTTATTTCGATTTTTGGCTGGTGCTCTCAATTTGAAGTATTGAATGTTAACGTTTTAATTTCAATATAAAAATGATTCTCCTTTGACAAAGTTTTTTGACAATAATTGTAATATTCTACATAATAACTTTAATATAATAACTTTCATAGATTTAGTAGATAGCGCTACGGCTAAAAATTCGTTGAAAACCAAATACAATGAAGCGACTACAAGCATTTATAGAAAAATTTGTGAGGTCCGCCGGTTCGTTCCGTGGCTTAGTTGGGATATCGTTTGGCACAGTTTGTTAGGAGATGTCGTTTCGAATCTGGCCGGAGCTAAGGAATTTTTTCTAAGGGTTCGATCTTTGTATTAATTATTATAACAAACTAGTGGAGTAATTTCACAAAAAATAATTGAATATCAATTCAATAAAATAATTAATAGTAACATTGTTAATGGTTTAGTTTTCTATTTTCAACGAACATCCCTACACAAAGGCTGCGTATGCGCAGGACGTGGCGTCACTTCCTCTGTTGGCCACCGCCCGCGGCCGCGGCCGGTCGTGCCCTTCTGTAATAGGTTCACCGGTCCCGTTCCTCTCGGCAATATATCGGGGACTATGATTGAAATGGGTGTGGTTCGCACTAACGCTTTATAAAGGCATGGTACAAATATTTATATTTACTACCTTTGAGTATGTTGAACGCTGAGTACATACCTGAAAACAAAAAGAAATGTTAAATAATATTGTCTAAAAAAACAATTCACATTTTCCTGTTTGTTGTGTGTTGTAGAAAGACTTTGCTTGCGAATATGGAGTCGGTTATTATTGTTGGCTAGATTCGAGCTTAATGTTGTAGTAAAAGTGTGGATCTTATTTTCTCTTGTTTCTGAATTCCTAAAGATATCTTCACACTGCCGTAGCATCCCTACTGACTTCAACTGAACAGTACTGACCATTATCGTTGCGCAAAAAGCATGGCTAATGGTAGTCCACAAGAGAACGCGAAGGAAGCTGATTGTGGTCGCAGAAGCGTAAAGGCGTTATGAAAGAGCCGATTCCATCAATGGTCGATATCATGGCGACACGCACGGGCGGAAGTCAGTGGGATACCGTTCGATACGTAAATAGGGCTGTCTGTTTTGATATTCGATAAGCAGAATATTTTGAATTGTAGAATTGCGTTGCTGCTTTACAATTTCACTTTTCTCCACGTAGATGGTATTTAAAAAGAGCAGCAAGTGTAAACAGGTCTTATTGGGTGTTAATTCCAATCAATTCTAATGTTATCTTTTGGTAATAGAATCTAACATAAACCTACAAGGAGCGTAATTTTCACCTAAACATATTAGGAAATTGTGACATACAATTCTAGTTGTCTCATTTTGTATTTGGCAACCCTGGAAAGACAAATTGGTGTCTACTGTCGATCGCTATCAGATATTAATTTTAATCGCAATAGTCACGTCACAAAATTATTGTGTAAGAGCAATTAAAAATGCTCTATCTGGGACATTTGTGTCACGTACAGGTGATAAATAGAGTTACAGTTTTAATTTCCAGTGCTTTGCTTTAATTATTTTTATTCCATGTAGGATTATTTATTATATAGTATTAAGGAATAAAAATAATTTAGGCACATGAATCACTTTGTTTAGATCAACGACTACTAATGTTCAAATTTGCAAATGTAGTCAAAACCAAGACAAAGAAAGAAATGTACGTACAATTACAAAAATTCTTAAGCACTTTCTTTAACGTTGTTCTTTGGTATATACGTAACGACATGTAGGGACAATTACAAGAAATTCACGAAAATGACCTTCTTGTACCTGCTTTACGGTTAAATATGTCAATACTTGGCTTGGATTTGATAAGTTCACGTCTCTTATATGGTGTCAGAAATGGACAGTTTTCTAGAATAATTTTAAGGTAAATGTGTAAAAGATTTATATCTTGTAAACAGTACATTGAATATTTACAACATTTAAAAAAAAACCGACGTCAAAAGTTAGTGGAATTACATCTATTTGCCAAGTTTTATTGAAATCTGTTTCCGGAAAGTGCGTGAAACCGATTTCATCCCACAGTTTGACACCCTTACAGGTAGAATATTTTCTTCAAATTTGAATGGGACCAATAGGTCCCAGTATTATCATACTCTCTTTCTTTCCAACAAAAAAGAATCATCAAAATCGGTTCACAAATGCAGGAGTAAAAACATAACATATATATAAATCGAATTGAGAACCTCCTCCTTTTTTTGAAGTCGGTTTAAAACAGAGCTACGTCTTTGTTTGTAATCGTTAAAAACTGTTTTTTTTAAAATTTAATTAGCCAATAACTTGTTGTTTTTTATTTGGCCACCTGTTATATGAAATATTAGTAGTAAATTCGAAGTATAATATTGAGGTAGGTTCATAGCGTCGTAGCGGTCAAAGGCGGCGCGATGGTGCGTAACTGGCCACCAGTGAAAACTAACAAATAACCATCCATTAGACGCCTGCGGCGGTGGCGAGTGCAACCAACAATTTCACCCTGATTTATATCATCTGCAACGCGACGGCTTGCGAGAAAATGTGGGAAAATTTTCACTGGCCAACACCCGTAATTTGATAAGGAGAATCATTGCTCTGCTTCTGTCAGGTGAGACAGATACGAATCTCAAGGAGTGACTATTTCACAAAGTTAATTTTTTGCACTTAATCATAATTGGACATTTTTTTTAATAAGATTATGCTGTCCCATTGCGGGCAAAGGCCAGCCTCCACATATCTCCATATCTTTTGATCTACTTGTACACAAAACAGTAAAAGTGAGGTATACTTTTCAACAATGATATTTCTGTCTCCAAATCTAGTAATTTAATGGGCTGATGCATAGGGATACTGGCGAATGCCGCAATGTATTTCAGTACTCTTCCTCTCGATCGCACGCTTTATTCTAGTATTCTTGATCGCAATGATTGCGAGCGCTCGCTATCGTTACAACGCGATCGACTCGCAGGTTCCAGTTGCTAATACATTATCAGAACTTTAATCTAGTACCAATATACAAGACGAACTCCCACACTAATTGCTATACTTTCTCCTGATATAACATAATCCCAGCTCAATGATTTCTGCGATCGAAAACGACAGTTTCCGGTGAGCGATGTGGCCGGTCCCGAGAAAACTCGACCGAAGGAAAAGTTGAAAGACCACCCCTGTTTAGATGATGCCTCGTTCTAACCGCTGTTTATGTCATGACGTGTTCCATTGGCAATAAATGTTAATGGTCACTGGAATCCCATTGGTGTAGGCTTTATGGTGTAGTAATATGATGCTTAGTGGTACTTAGCGTGACTTAATTGCGATGAACGTTTTTATTAGCTCATGAAATAGGTCCATTAAAGTTCTTTGAAAACGTGTTAAAATTTGTTTACGGGAGTTTATCTATATATGCAAAGAAAATTTAACTTTAGTCAATTGTTTATAGATTTATTATGAGAAGTCTGCATTTGTGCAAACAATTACAAATTAAAAATAAACGTTCATATTCTTGGCTTGACGAAGTTCTTAACATTCTATATTTAAGAATTTTTGAAAAGTACGTCTGATGTAAAGTTGCCTGTCTGTCGGTTTTTTACAGAATATAATTCGGTCAGTGTGCTCATGAGTTCACTCACCGAAATCATTCTTAATTGGTTGATATTCCCTTCTGGCGTACTAAGCCCTTTTCGTCATCTTTTATGGAACTCCCCGCCTGCGACTGTGTTTTCAAGCACATACAAATAGAACCTTAGTTTCTTTAAGGTGCGATTGAATAGGCACACATGCACACGCACACACTCAACATAGCCTTGCTCTAGGGAAACCCTGTGTCGCGGGTGCCATGGACACACACATAGACAACCACAAATTACACCCAAGCTCATGAGAGAAATAATTGTAGGCCATACAAATATTTCTCCCGGCCCGGGAATCAAACCCAGGACCTCTAGACCTCTGCGTGGCAATCCGGCAGGGTAACCGTTCGGCCACGGAGGCATCGCCTGGGTGAGCTTGTTCCATCGTAGATCCTGTTTTTTCTCCAGGACTATGTAGTGGTCAAAAGCAAGTCCATTTACTTAAAAAAAAATGTGACAATACAGCAAAAGGATGAATCACTATGTCAGACGAAGCAGTAGATGTAAGCATGAAACAACAGTTTTAATTGTGTGAATATCTCTGCGACGACATCAACTATCGCATCAAGTGTCTCTTTAATTACTTTACTACGAGACGAAGCGGCAATTCGACTGGTCAAAGGTGATGAGAGTTACCCGTTTTCTCATGTTTTGGACATTTCTCGGAATTGCAGAGTCACTATGTAAACAATGTCGTTCTTTGAAATCACGTATAAAAATTTCAGACAAAATGCTTAGAGTTGAACTTTTCTCACATAAAAACTGTACGTACTACGTGTCAAATGTCTGTTGTGTGCTTCAAAGAGCAAATGGGCAGAAGGTTAACAAATAAATATTTAAAAGTATAGCCTAAAGGCTTCTGCTGCCTTGTCTTTACCACTAAAGTAAAACCAATTTATACGAGTCGCGAAAAGCATTATAATGTAATTTATTGCGATGATCACAATTAAAAAACTGTTTGGTGTAATTTATTGCAATTTCTAATAAAAAATGTTCGAAAAACGATTGCTTAAGGAGATTTTATGCGAATTTGTGTAATGTGAATGACCTCGATAGGTAAAGTGGAAAGATAGGTATCGGAAGTCGGTACGTTTGATGTTGGGTTTAATTTCTTAATCCTAATTGAATTTGTTTGTTCCGAGTCGAGCTTGATAGCGTTAGATTGCGCCCGTGGCGCTCTTGGACCGATTGTCTGCGGCTTGCGCTTGCAACTGGATCGTGAAGCAGTGATGTTCAATCTTTGTTGGAAATTATTAATTATTGTAAGCATTGGATATCATTGTCATATAATTAGGATTTTATCAATGGTAGATTACTTTAGTATATAAGGCGTGAGTAGAAATTTCAAAAAAGTCAAACACTTTTTATCTTGAAGTGACAAAAAAATTTCAAGAACACAATTGAAATACGACCTCGGTGATCTAGCGGTTAGTCCTGTGGGCATTAAATGAATAGGTCCCGTGTTCTATTCCCTTTAATCTAATTTCAGAAACAAACTTTTTTAAATTAGCTTCTGTGCTTTATACTTTGCTTGGAAAATTCGTAGCTGGAAACGAATTAATGGGTATAGTTGTCTGGCACTATATTTATTCTGCGTCCAACTGAGTGAGCTTTTAGCATGGGATATGTAAAAAACCTGAAACGTTGGGTTGTTTGAAAAAAAAAAACAAATACACGATCCGAAAAAAATTATTTCCATACTTGGAATTTTTCGAATTTGTGCCTTAATCTTCGGCAATGTGCTACTTTAAAGTAGCAATGTGCTACTTTAATTTTACCGCTTTATACCCCCGAAACAAATAAAAACATTGAGAAACTATTTGACATTTCGCCCCATTTTCGTTCCGATAAAGATAAGCATACGCGACACCCAGCAATAAATCTATATAAGGTGTTTTTGCAACTACGAACGCCATTCTTCGTGTTAAAATGTTAATATTTCTTTGAAATTTTGTAGTACTTTAATTAGGAGACATTTGGGGCCAGATCAAATTTTCGTCATCATTATCAGCTGATATCAGAATAGACAGTTTATTTGCCTAAACTTCAAGTAATACACATAGAGTCTGTAATACCTCCCTCTGAAATTCCGTTGATTACAAATAAAAGAAAAAACTGCCGAACAAAATAGATATGTTTTTAGTTATAATTACCACTCTTCTTCTAAATACATTGCCGTAGAATACTACTTGATATAAAGAACAATAACTCCCATATTTCACAGGGAGGTACTACCTACTCTATGCGTATTCCTTTTTTGTACTTTAGGTAAATATACATAGCCTATTCTGATTTTTTATTATTAACTGATTTTGTTATAACTACCATTAAAATAAACACAGACAAAGGATTTTTTATGTCCTTTGCATTGCCCCATTATGGGACCACATTAGTCACAGTAAACAGCCAGTGAAGTGAACCGTCCTCCAGTTCGTTTTCACTTTCGCAACTTGCGATTGTTTTCAAATTCATCAAGTTATACCAAAACAAAGAGTTAAGGTTGATTTCACAGCGTCTGGCGGTGACCGCAAGGGCCGAACGTGTTGTCACCATAATGCCGCTGCGGCTGCAACACCGAGGAAGCGAAAGCGAATCAATCGCCTCCTTTATCGATACTGTGCGTGACCGAGGCCATTGTTAGGAAGAGAAAATAGGACAGACGCACCACGAAAACTGGAAGCGAAGCTTCGACGATGGACGGTGTTGTTCAATAGACGATTTTTTCCTATCCGCCAGGCGTGACGCATAGACAGTTGCGCGCCACTTCGCATGTCACGACCAGGGTTAAAATGGCCGTCCAATTGTACAAACTGCAGATCCTCAGACGATTTCAACTCTTTTGCCGCCTAATTGGCTAACTACCGGACCGTTCACGCTTAAGAGCATTCGTCTCAAAGCAATTTAACAGTTCACGAGGCACGTGCCCGTAATAGCGAAAATCCATCAGGGTTGGAGCATTAAACTTCTCTGTGTGGAGTATTTCTGACGTAAAGATAAGCTGCTTGAACTCGAGACCTTTGCGATCTAGCATTTTACAATTGCGCCACCGTGAAATTGTGGCTTGGTGGCGGCGTGGTAGTGGCGTGTGCTGGCTAGTTTTATTTATATTGGTTGTAGTGCGGGAGCGATCACGACCGGGTAATTGATGCTCTCTCCGCGCGCGTGCCTTCAGCGCAGCGCGGGCGCAGGCTGCCGTTATAACCGCTCTAACACATCCAATGAGCCACGCGATGCCATTACCGCGCGCAGATAAATATCTGTCGTCTTTCTCATCACAATGTCTTTATTTATGGGTTGGAACATTATTACATTAGTGAACTCTCTATTCCGTTACTAGTTGTACATGAAAACAAATAAAGGCATTGGCAGATTAAGCATGAAAAGAAAACAGTCATCAAAATCAACTTTTTTTTAAATGACGTAATAATTACAAGTAACCTGGTCATAGTGCTCTAGTATCGTAGTTTTTAAAATTCTGTTTTAAATTTATTATTCCATAATAATTACTCTATTAACGTGTTGGTTGTACAAAATTAACTGCCTCCGTGGCCGAACGGTTACCATGCCGGACTTCCACGCAGAGGTCTCAGGTTTGATTCCCGGGCCGGAAGAAAAAATTTGTATGGCCTACATTTATTTTTTTTGTGAGTTTGGGTGTAATTTGTGGTTGTCTAAGTGTGTGTCCGTGGCACCCGCGACACAGTTTTCCCTAGTGCGAGGTTATGTTGAGTGTGTGGGTTATTATTAATAATATTAGCAATGTTTGCTCACCTAAATCATCGGTTTTTATTCGTTGTCTTGAAAATACATAAACGCTTACAAAGTCGAATAACAATTAGTTATGGAAATGGTATCATAAAGTAATAATTATAAGAAAATAAAATATACTGGAGAAAAGATTGTAAGTGAACATCAAGCTTATTACAATTACAAGCTGCGACTTTGTTGTGTAAATTTGAACGCTATTAACAAAGCATTTCGACAGTGTACGTATCTGTAGCAATTCAAAAAGCCGCAAATAAATACCGAAAACGAAACACAATCGACATTCCACGAAATTGTGGTAAAAGTGTTGTGCCATTTCGATAAATTGTGTCTATTAAATAAATCGATGAAAAGGAATAAAAATTTAATGTATTTTTCCACTCACTTTACGCGTGAGTGATTGAAGAAGCGTGGTCGCATTGGCTCCGTGAGTGGTCCAGTGACAATGCCAATTCACCAATATTATCTACCATGTAATGATAATTTTCGATTGTTTGCTATAACGTGATGAAACAGACATTTTCTCAATGCCTATTTTACGATTTCTAGTGGAATTGGCGGCGTTTAGGTTTGTTTGTTTTCGGAAATAAATTTACGTTGTATAACTTTATCGTTTTTTTTTTGAAACTCACTAAAATGTTTTATTATTGTTAAGTTTTTATTATTTTTCAGACTGTTGCATGGTTGGGTTCGGTTAGGATCACCAATGAGGTAGATGTTTCCTTCTGTGAAGCGGTGATGCTCCAGAAGTAGATGGCCGAGATTGGAAGAGGTGGGATCCCTCTCACTAGAGCATCCGACAAGGCCACAGTGGGGTTTTAGTTCGGCCTGAATAATCGCGGGGGCACGGAGAGGTATCCTAGGAGGATTTCCACATGAAAAAATAAATGTTAGGTTCACCCAGTACTTATTGTTGCCCGTGGGTATCGTAGAAGGTGATTAAGACGATAAATTGGTCAAGATTTGTATCGAGTGGAGGACTTCATAATATACATAGATAGTATATATAGATATAATATAAGATGCTACAATATAAGCCAAAAGTATATTTTTCATCGAGGGACTAAAACAAGCCAATATATATCCAAAGTGGTTAGCCACCCGAGCTTTGGCGAGGTTGTATATTACTTTTAACAACTATTAAATTTTATATTATTTAAAATTTTACTTTTCACAACTATTGCGAGAAAAAAATAGTTGCTATGTCGCGTCACTAAATGGTCCATACACAAACGCATTAACGCGGGAAATTAATATGACGCCAGTGTCTATAAGGAAAAGGCAGTGACAGGCACCCGCTACCCGAAACGTTGGTTTATTTGAAAAACAAATAAAAGCGATTCAGATCCGAAAAATAGTTTCGTTTCCTAAGCAAAGACACAATTATTTTTCAATGTTTTTCTATGTCACACACAGCTGAATTTAGTTTATTATAGACAAAATAATATGGTCTTGTAAGATGTACTAGTATCACGAATGCTTCCTCTCTGTAATTGAAATTGCGTCCGCTCTGCATGTTTTCTCTTAGAAATGTAGTTAACGTATTTGATTTGATAGAATCGATATTCCAGGAAAGATTATTGGTAAATATAACGCGAAATTTTCTACCTTTAAAATTTAATCATTATTAAATGTGCGTCTTTTAACGTACAGATGCGTTCGATAATGGAGCATGGTTACCTAGAATTCACCTCGAGACCTAAGTTATATTTCATATTAGAGTACTTAGGTTTTTGTGATTGTTACACATTGAAAATAAAACAATTTTTTCTGGTTTAAATCGCGTATGCGTTTCGAGCTCTTTAAATCTTTCATTACACTACACATACGGTGGACCAAAGTGACATTAGTCATGAAACAGATGTGTAATAATAATGATATGTTACATTGATGTTGATTGTTTGTAACCATGTTGGGTAGGGGGGAATTGGACCAAAACCCACCACGCTGGTTCGGGTGTATAGGCGTATGGGGTATATAGGATACCATTAAACCTAATCCCTTAGTCGACTTTCACGACTTGCGCGGGATGATAAGCACCTGATACATTCTATGTTTTTTCTGCTTCCAGATCAGCAACGAGCAATGGAGCGCAGCATACTTTGGTGTGAAACGAACCGACACTGCGCTCCCAAACTCAGATTACTGATGTAGCCCAAAAAGCTGGGATACTGAAATTGAGTTGGGCTGGTCAAGTCTGTCGCATCCCTGGAGACCTGTGGGCCAAGGTAACTACGCAGTGGAGCCCGAAAAGCGTAAGGCGCCGCGGCAGACCGAGGAAGCGATGGTGTAATGAACTGGACGCCTACAATAAAGCTTCGGTCCAGTTAGCTCAGGATCGGGATGCGTGGAGGGATCAGAGGGAGGCCTTTGCCCAGTAGCCGGATACATTAGGCTAATTGTAATTGCAATAATTAATTGATAACGGTTTACACTTATTATATTTATATAAATAACGGGTTACACTGTGGGCTCTGTATGCGGAGGTCCCGGGTTCGATTTCAGGTAGGACCAATTTGGAAATTGTACATTTTAATTTATAAATTAGTTCTGGTCTGTGTGTTCTGGGAAGTGCCCCAGAGTGAATTCCGTTGGTCTAATACTCATAGTACAGGGAGTTCCCTAGTTTGAGATCAGGCAAATGGTGTGGTTGTCTGTCATTTATATATTTAATAATACCTATTGGAGATATAGATCGATATGCGATGACTTTCACGTCCTAATTGCTTAAAAAAACTCCCTCAGTTGCCGAACAGTTATCATGCCGGACTGACACGCAGAGGTTCCAGGTTCGATTTTGGGGCCGGGAGAAATATTTGTATGGCCTACATTTATTTCTCTCGTGAGTTTGGGTGTAATTTGTTGTTGTCTATGTGTGTGTCCATGGCACCCGCGACACAGGGTTTCCCCTAGTGCGGGGCTAAGTTGAGTGTGTGCTTTATAAAAAATAAATTATGCTCATCAAGAAATACAACAAAACATTTATATATACGTAAGTAATATGCAATCTGCGCCTTAGATAACAGTGTGTGGGGGAAAAAGATCTATGTTTTCGCGCCGCACTCTTACTTCGATCACATCTTTGTGTGCTGTATTTTTTTTTCATTTATCACACAAGACACGGTTCGAATGGACACACTTACGGCTGAGATGGTTCTTTCGCGGTGACGCCTGTAAGTCGTCCAACGCAAGTCCATCGCAGAAGCGGTGATGTACAGATTACACTTGGTCATTCATTATAGTATGATACACCGCTTGGTTCAGTTTTGAATAGAAAGTTGTGCATGATGCTGTATGCGACAAATTATGATGGCAGGCTTTAGCGAATCTTCAAAACTAGAGACCATACTGCTACTCTCAATCACATCACTAGTATTTAGCAGCAGTAGAGCTCCTTGTGAAAGAGTTCGTCCAGGAAATTACTGCCACTTTACCTATTTCTGCCGCCAAGCAGTAATGTGAGCATTGCTGCGTTTCCGTTTTGGAGGGTAAGGGTGCTGGTGAAATTACAGGCACAAGGGACTTGTCAACAGTGGCAGTGCCCGTCAGATGTTTGCGATTTAAAGCTGTGACTGGTACTACAACTGTTATGGACTCGCGCGTCGCTTACCACCAGGCCGGTCGAGCGACATGTTCGTCCCGTCACTTAGTATTACATATATTAATATACCACAACCATACCACATCTCAATCTAATTATAAATTATACTTTTACAAAGTAATATGCAATGGTCTTATTTGTAAACTTCATTCAGAAAAACGTTTCTCATCAATGTGTGGGTCTCTCATCAATGTGTAAATATAAACTATAAAATAATGATATTTCAATAGGCTTCTTTACAAACGTGCCAAAATACAAGTAGTAAAAGTTATTATTACATCTGTCATTCTTTCATCTTTCTAATATATGTATATGTATGTATGTACCCTAAGCTTAATTGCTCATACTCTTACTATGTTACTGGTTTAGGTAGTTTGAAACAAAATTGGCAATTATCGACCGTCAATCGGATAAGTGAGCTTTGATTAAACTAGTTTGTTGGGACATTGCTGTAATAGTGATGGTTTGTTGTCGATAGAAATTCGATGTTACGTATTGATTCGACGATGTAGAGTGGACTACGCAACTAAGGATACTCAAATGAAGATTCTTATTTTAGCGTGGAAAAACGTATTTCATTAACGAATGAAATTCTTGCGAAGATATTTTTTGTCAATAAAGGAAACTATTGCCAGCTCTTTTTTCTTATATAACAAATGGATAAAGTCTTACAAAAGTTACCACATGTAAGCTGGTTATTTACTGAACCTATATTTGGCTATAACAAAATTAGCTTGAATGACGTCAGTGGTCTAGTGTATAACCTGCTGGTGATAAAATGTGCAGGTTTCAGGTTTTGTTTCCCCATACAAATAATTTGGCCAAGTCGATGAATTCATGTGATTGTCGAAATGTTGAAGTTGCGTTTTAACGCTCAATTATTATTTGAAATTAGAAGCAGGAAGTGTAATATTAAAGCACGCACTCTTAGTCGCGCACTAGAAAAACCCTGTGTACGGTGACATGGACACACACATAAACAGCCACAAATTACACCCAAACTCATGAGAAATATAAATGCAAGCGTTACAAATATTCCTCCCGGCCCGGGAATCGCACCCGGGATCTTAGTGTGGCAGACCAGTGTGGTAACAGTGCGGCCACAGAGGCAGTCAAAGTTACACTCAAGCCCATTGTCTACTAAAGTATTATTTTTTAATTCACGGTAAAAATATTGGTTAAATTGGTTATTGGTATCTATAATTTAACTGCAACTGTGGTACGTTACATCCAATTTAGAGCCGTTATAAGGGTATAAAATAAACTTATTTCTCTTTTACATAGTTCGTTAACAAGACAACACAACAACACAGAAGGGTCTTTAACAAAACATTTCTTTACTACTTATCTCTTCAAGATTCTGAGTTACTTTTTTCCAGAAGTAAAACAATATATAATATAATAAACAATATACAAAGATCGAACAAATTCAAAGAAAAAATTCTTCGATGTGAATGTGAGTGACGAAAAAACTTTCATAGTTTTTCTCACAGATGGCGCCATGGCAAAGAAAGCCGTTAAGGCGAGGCATTGAGTATATAAACAGAAATAGAGACGAAGTAAGGCCCATCCATTCCTGGCAACTCATCAGTCAAATGAGACTGATATCACTTTTAAATATCAGCTCTCGTTTCCACTGAAATCACAAATTGGAAAGCTGAAATAGTATAGCGCCAACAACTGACCTGTGTGTACGTCTCCGTATATTCCAATAATATTCTGTATTTATTGTAATAAAGATATCTCTAACTTGGGGGGCAGTTCCATTTGGTGGTGTGGGAAAAACAGCAAAACATCTAATTACAAAACAAACGGAATTACATTTTATTGGTAATTAAATATTAAATTATGTAATTTTTAAATTTTTGTCCATTATATCAAATCGCAAGTTAAACTGGTCGATTTGAAGTGAAACAATTGACGACACCCATTATTTGTTTTGAATTCGGGCTGGCCAATCGGAGCGCAGTTGTCACCGTAATGATATGGCAGAATGGTTTTCAAACAAATTACGTGGCATTTCGTCTCTATTTCTGATTATATACGATGAGGTACGACGATACGATGAGGCGAGGTATTTGATCGAGGGCCTAGATTTTAGGAGGTGAGATTTAACGGCCGCCTCTCGCGTCCCACATTCCGCGTGTATAAATTAATATGAATAAAATAAGAACAGGCGGCGAAAATTTGACACAAATCCGACGTTGACCAGCGCCCGACGGAAATTGGTGTCGTTAAACCACTAACCAATTTTCAAGTTTTGGGATAAGCATGAATTTAATAATATTGGGCTTCATATAAAAATAATGTTACAATTACGATATTTTATGAATATCATAAATATTAAATATTAGACAACATCACATACGTTGCTCCGATCCCAAATTGAGTAACTAAAGTACTTATGTTATGGAAATTGGAATCAATGACGGTACCATAAACACCCAGACCCGAAACAATAAAGAAAAAATTTTCTACATTGATCCGGCCGGGGATCGAATCCGAGAACTCAAAGATGGTGACACCAAAGAAACTAGTGTACAAGCCACTGGACCACAAAGGTCATCAAATTTTACTCTTAAATAAATCGTTTTAGACTTTTATTATAGCCTGTTTTCAGAATTCGACATGATCGGGTAAAGTACATCTTGTCGTGTAACAAATTAACACATTGTTTAGATAGTATCCTTAGATATGTCAAATATTTTTTGTAAGATCGTTATTTAACAGTAAATACCTAAATTTGATTTAGAAAAACCGTTTTTCCCGCTTTTGATTCGCCTTAAAACCAAAAACAAAAGTGTGCAGCAGGCACATATCCCGAAGATTTTATTTGTTCCGTAGCCATTTGGAAGAGCGATAGTCTGCGTCAAGCGAAAAATGTCGCTGGTAGTCCAATCGGATCGAAGCAATTTGAGTTTGTTCGACCCGAAGGGCACTGCCACTGCGCCCAAGTGTGCGCCTGAACGACCAAGTGTTTAAAAATAATATAACAGCAAAATAGGGTAGTATTTTCACAAAAAATATATTAATAAACCCTATATTATTAAGTTAACAGCATTTCGAAAATATTATATATAACACACACCAGTTTTATAACTGACCAACGGCACCGAAGTCAATAAGAATGCTCATTGCAATCTGCTAGACGCATACAGTAAGATGATAGAAAACCGCAAAATATTCAATTGTCGACCGCAAACAGGCCTGTGCCCACCAGTGGAATGTATAAAGAGAGTTATATATATGTGTATGTAAGAACCGCAAGTGTATCTTGCTTTCGCATTACATCGAAGGAAAGTGCGCTAGATTCTCGGTGTTGTTTGATAAAATCGACTTTATAGAGAACTTAGTTTGTATGTTAAGTCTATTAAGTTGCTTTAGGGATGGGTATAAGTTTTGTTTTTATAGGTTTGTCTTTAACTCAATGCCCACACAGTCTCATTGGTTTATGCGGTACAAATACCTATGGCTGCTGTTTTTTTTTATAAATACCAAGTGATGGGACGAACAAGTCGTGCGCCTGGTGGTAAGCAACACGCCTGTCAGTGCAGTACCACTTAATGCTTTAAATCTCGAAGTTCTGGTATAAATTGACAAGTCCCATGTACCTGTAATTTCACCAGCACCCTTACTTATCCTTCAAAACTTGAACGCTGTAATGCTCACACTACACTTGGCGGCAAAAATAGGCAAGGTGGAAGTACTTCCTTGGACGAACTCTTTCACTAGGAATTCGTCCGTTACTAAAAGGTCAGTCACAAAGGTCTGTGACAAGCCTGTATACTGGCTGATCTGGGGTCAGAACCTGCACTTAGAAGGTTCCTGTGCACGCACAGGTTATAGTACCCTTCGTATACCCTAAGGGTCGGTAAGGAAAGTCACTATAATCAAAACTTATGTAAGGAAGGGGATGCTACTTTTACATTTATTTATCTACAAAACATATAAATCATAATATAAGCGAACTATTAAAAGAAAAAACTAGTAATTTAGACAAAAAGGAGGAAAACTCAACATTGCTGATTTTCAGTCTTCATTTACAGCTATTCGTTTGCTGCATCAGACGGCAAGCGGAGTGTATACTAAACATCAAGTAATTATGCAAGTGATTATGTCTATGTTGCACTGTATGTAAGAGGTATAACAAGTGACAAATTGTAATTAAAAAATAATCTAAATTTTATATATTTAATGTTGCTAGGTGATTTAATCTAGATTTAGATTTTAGATTTGCTATTCGATTTCTGTACAGACAGAAGTCATTATTTACACATTTTTTAAAAAAGAATGTAGCGTTTTGGCATTTTTTACCGGAGGTATAGGTAAAAAAGGCCTAAAACATGCAGACATGTATTGTAGACTAATTATTACAAAATATGAAAAACTTAACATTTTTTATTTAACAAAACGATTACCCACATATTTTAATTTGATGCTCTCATCACGTATTTGCACATCAGTATCAACAATATGCTTAGACAAGAATTCAAACAAGTAGTTAAGGTACATTAACAGCTTATTATTATAGGTAGTGAAGCTTATTTAATGGATGAAATTGGTTCCCTGCGGCGTGGTCCACATAATCTTTCTTTAGTTTTCGGTACACTGTACAAGTACAGCTGCCGCGATAGAGATTACATAATATATTATGTCGACATGTTTGAATTTTGATGTCATCGTCATCTGTCTGTTAAATGTCGCGAAAGCGATATACATCGATACAATACATCGATATTAACGGTTTGACATCTTGACACTATGTAGAGCAGTAGTAGCAGTAGAGTTCCGTGTGAAAGAGTTGGTCTAGGGAAGCACTTCCATCTTACCTATTTCTGCCGCCAAGCAGTAATGTCGGCATTACTGTGTTCCGATTTTGCTGTTGAAATTATAGGCACAGGGGACATAAGTTGAAAAGTCCCATGTGCCTGTAATTTCACAAAATTCATTCTCATGTTTCAAGGTGAGGAGCGCAGTGGTGATGCCACTCAGATCTTTGCGATTTAAAGCTCTGAGTGGCACGGCAACTGTTATGGACAGGGGTGTAGCTTACCATCAGGTGCACGACTTGGTCGTCACGTCCCTTGATATTATGTAAAAAAAAATAATTTCAATGCGGTAACCGATGTATATATATACATCGATATCGTTGAGGCAGCCATGTTGTATAAATGACAATTCTGTGATTCCAATTCTTAAGCTGAAATTAACGGATCTCAGATTCTCTATTAATTTCAAAAGCAACTACAAAAAAAAATTTTTTTTACTTTATTGCATACAAAACAGTACAGATGGTGGACTTAATGCCATTAAGAATTCTCTACGAGTGAAGCTGGGTTCAGAATAATTAACACGACGATGCAAAACACGACCAACTAAGATTATAACTTTTTTATAAAAACCGACCTCAAAAGTTTGCGGAATTACATTTATTTCCCAAGTTTTACTGAAATCGGTTACCGGAAAATACGCGAAACCAGATTCATCCCTTCGTTTGCACCCTTAGATTAGAATATTTTCTTCAAAATTAATGGAACCAATATTGAAGTCTATCCAAAAAAAAGAATAATCAAAATCGGTTCACAAATGCCGTAGTTATCGTGTACCATACATACAAAAAAAAAACAGTCCAATTGAGAACCCCTTCTTTTTTTTGAACTCGGTTAAAAACCGATAGGATCAAAGTTTATTAGTAATTAATTACTATACATAATTTACACATATAAAGGTACATACAATATATAACATATAATACAAACTGCATGACTAATTGTATCCAAATAATCTATATAGTATGTATATATAATACATAATAAATATATAACAATGTTAGACTAATGTATGTAGATGGAGACTCCAACATGAAATCAATAGCTACCACGTTCGGCGCTTTTTAACATGGGGTGGCAGAGCGTTCCAGAGTCGTAACCATAGATATAGGAAAAAAGGGGAGATTTGGTATGAGGGCGTGGTTAGTGTCGCCTCGATATGTCCAACATACGCATATCGAGGTGACACGGCTTCAAATTTGGCACAGTGACCTTGCAAAATTGGATTCAAAACAAAAATGTAAAAACCAGTGGGATAATATACGACCGGTTATTTGCAATTTTAATTACTATTTCTATTATTTAATGTTTTATTTTTGCCTCCATAGAAAATTCTACACTCGAATATAGTTGATTTGCAATGATTATGTTTATCGACAATAAATTTTTACTGAAATGTTTGAATTTCTTACTATGATTGTTGTAATTAAAGCTCTTCATATCTATGGTCATAAAAACATATAATTCACTAGAAAATTTATAAGAAAGAAAGATGTAAATGAAGGATAAAAAAATTTCATATCTTCTATGTAATCTTTACCTCGTGTTCGGCGTCATAGAATATCTATATTGCCATCATCAAGATGCTTCGAAGATATTCTTGATCACTGCTTTCTCATAGCACCTCCAAACTACTATCTACGATCTATCGCAAAACATAGTCCTTAATAGATAAAGTAGATAATAGCTGTCTTATCGTTTGCATTGAACAACAGTGAAATCGCTAGTGATTTCTCTAAGGCCCGACTAATAAAATACTTCGCGTAGACCATAATTTATTTTCTATTGGTACTTGCCTTCAGGCTGCCTTCTTTTGTTCCGTATAATGGATAGTCCAGTAATTAGAAGTTTGTTGTATTGGTTTTGTAAACTGCTCTGGTCATCGTATCGTAAATTACTTATGAAACCTTTAAATTGGTTTTCAAGCTAACGACTACTTTCATAGAACACGAATAGCAATTTTAGACAAATCCATATCGATATTCATATCACCGTATCGATTATTTTAACGAGCAATCGATAAAAACTAACTATTACCTTGTTTACCTAGCCGATTGAAAACTATTACATCGAACAAGTCTACTTAATATTCTGCTATGTCATTCTGGTCCAGGCTAACTGATCAATTTGTCTCGTAACCATCTAATTAAGAATCGATTTCCATAAACGCTTCAAAATCGGCTGTTCAAACAGCCAGTTATAATCGATCATAAAATTTTCATAATTTAATTTGTGACACGATTTTGGATTTATTGAAAATGGACACTACAAGGCTTGTGGGCCGTGATTATGGTCAATAAAGTCGTTATTTGCTTCGAAAATTTTCAATCTAGAATACGTTAGTCGATAGATTGTATTTTTTAACGTAATTATTACTATTATATACAATTTGAGGTGGTCTGAGCTTTAGTAACGCAGACTGTGAGTCCAATACTAAGTAAAACATCATTTATTACCAGGTGAGATCAGTGAAAAAGATAGGTGTTAATAGTGGGAAAGCAATCATGACTATGATAAGGTCCTCAAGCATTGAGCAATTAAGATTTCCTAACGATGTCCCTTAATTCGCTCCCTAGAGAACACTTCTCAATGATACTCCGGATTGAGACTACTATTAGTAAAATTTGAAATAACTTATTTGAAACAAGTGTAAAAATATACATTGAGAGTTTATCTACTTAAGAGAGGTTACACACAGTAGCGATGAATTCGGGCGTTCGTGAAACGCGCTTGCACTTGCGATTTTTAGGCGATTGCATCGATGCAAACGCGCGATTGCATTGTATCGATGCGATCGGTTAGTAGCAGTAGAGCTCCTTGTGTAAAGGTTCGTCCAGGGAAGTACTGCCACCTTACAGTCTTACTGTCAGCATTACTGTGTTCCGGTTTTGAAGGGTCAAGGGTGCTGGTGAAATTACTGGCACATGGGACTTGTCAACGTATGTCTCAGGGTGACGGGAGCAGTGGCAGTGCCCCACAGAAATGCGCTTTAAAACTCTGAGTGGCACTGCAACTGTTATGGACAGGCGTGTAATTTACCATCAGACGCACGACTTGTTCGTTCCGTCACCGATATATAAAAAAGCCGCCGCTAGATCCCAAGCGATACAATCGCGCGTTGGTATCGATGCAGTCGACCGCTTGCATCGCGTTTGCACCGCTGCTTAATGTCGCCGTCTGTAACAGCTCCAAGATTCGAAACCCATATTTACGATCTAAGCACAGGTCAAAAACGGACACTATCATTATGAGATATGACGATGACACAGATCATTTGCAACGTTACAGCTGTTACAGGAGTTGTACAGCTATGGACATGTAACTTTAATATGATTTTTTTGGGTAAAACTCTTTCTTTTCTTTTGAAAATTTCTTTATTTAGTTTAATTGATCGGGGAACAGTCAAACGTTTCACCTGATGGAAAGGAACAAACGCTGTTTAAAATTATACTATAACACTTCAGATGAGTATGAGTTTCAATTATATATTTGTTTATCCATATGGATACATGCTATATCTTTTACAGTCTGAAATATATTAACTGTGGAATGTTATCTACATTTTGAAATTAGATTCGGTCAATTAAATTACATGTTTCGAAATCTTTGAATAATGGATATCAAACAGAAATTCAATTTAATCTTAAAATATTGCATATTAATTCCAATCCAGTTGTAACTCATTCCATGACTTGAACAATCGCGTGACTATAGTTCATTATGTGGCGTGTGTCAAAATAAGTTTGTGACCTCAAACAGAGGAGAATTAAATATACGCGACTTATAACACAAACGACTTTCCATCTTTTATTGTATCGTTTATTTGTTAGAAACGATCAGTGCCGTGCAGTTGTAAAACAGCTCTATCAATTTAAAGTGGACATTTCTGTGAGCACGTTCTACATAAACGAAATTGTTTTAATGTTGGATATTAGTTAATCAAATAAATGCGATCTGGAAACTAGTTTAGTTGATCGTATTTTTTCATATTCATGTTAAATTACATAGTTCCAAAAGTTTCAAATTTATGTTTTAAATGGAACTATGTTTTTTTTAATAAATGTACGCTATTTAACAAAAAATAGAAAAAAATGTTTCATTTCCAATGTGTAGCAATTGCGAAAATCTGACAACTCGTAAGGTTCAACAATACTCAGATTTTTTAATTTAATACAATTGAAAATTTTGCGTATATTTTGGAATGACCCTATAAAAATCTTTATTTTTATTATTTATAATTTTTTCATTTTTGTCTTTTTTTTCTTTATGATTCTTTATCTAAAAATCAATTTTGAAGGTTAGACGAAGAAGTTATATTAAATGTTCTATACATCTACCGTATTATTTAATTGAAAATCAAAATACGAAGTGCCTAATGCAGGCGCACAGAACTGTCTTCTAAAAACAAATTCTGGAGATTGGTAGCAGTGTCACTCTGTGACAGTATTCGTATTTGATTACAGAGATTATGAAAAATCGTCTTTGCTTAGTCGTTATCCGTTATGCATGTGTGTATTAATACCTGTTTCATATAAATTTTGGACTGGTAATTAAATGTAACATTCATATGTATCGTTTATTCATTACCAGTTTTTCATCAATAATCAATGTATGACATTGCGAACGCTCGATTATGTTACGGTTAAAGTGTCCGTACTTTGCGAAATTGCTCCAATTTGTGCGAACGAGTTGGAAATGTGGGATGTGCGAGAATTTCCCTGGTCGTTTGCCATGCGATATATAGCCCCATGTTATGCGTGTGCGCTCCCATGTATAGTAACCGACAATTGGTGTTGGCTGTAAAGAATCTAGATAGCGTCTATTAAATGATTTCCTTTTTTATTCATAACACCATTCGTAGTTATTGACCTACTCCATAGTAGTAGTAGTCTTTAGTAGCAGTAGAGCTCCGTGTGAAAGAGTATGTCCAGGGAAGTATTGCCGCTTCACCAATTTCTGCCGCCAAGCGGTAATGTGAGCATTACTGCGTTGCGGGTTTGAATTAATTAATTAATTATAAATTTAAATATGATAACAAAATTTTGTACCAGGACAAATCTGCTGTTCATATTTAGTGTGTTGTTTTAGTCCTCTCTGTTATACGTGTACTAAATTTACTATTTATTTAAGAGTAACTGTTACTAACACTAATTGTGTCAATGTTAACTTAATATACGAACTTTTGTTATTATTATTGTAGGGTTATATGCTGTAGAAGATTATTACGGCTATAAACATGCACTGCAGTGAGAAAGATAATTGACCTGAAAACCACTCCTTATAGAACGTTCGGAACGTATGGAACGTATAATTGTTAAAAATAATGATTATTTCAAATAATAGGTACATAAAGGTCTTAATAGTTATGGGACATATTATGTATTTTGAAGGATCTGGAGTTTTAAAGGCTTTTAACACTGTACTACAAGTCACCAGGTCCTAACCCTTAGGAATGACACATATATACCAACGAGATTATTAAGTACAATCAGAAACAGACTATAGGAGAGAAACGAGATGACATAATCTCAGTAAAAAACCAACCTCAAAAGTCATTCATCTCCTACTTTGCTACCCTTAGAGATGGAATATTTTCTTGAAATTTCTATTGAAACGAAATCACTATTGAGGTACCCTCTTTCCAATAAAAAAAGAATCATCAAAATCGGTTCACAAATTCCGGAGTTATCGTGTAACGTTCATAAAAAAAAAATCAGTCGTATTGAGAACCTCTGCTTTTTTTTTAAGTAGGTTAAAAATGGCCGTGGCTCAGATGGCGTCTGATAGCATCTGGCACTGGTTTGCTAGGAGAAGCTGATTCGAATCCAGCCGGATCGAAAGATTTTTTCTTCGATTGATTATAACAAACTTGTGGAGTAATTTCACAAAAAATAAATGTACTATAATAAGTACACGGTGGTGGTGAAAGATCCTGATATTCAATAATTACAAGATGACAAAATTTATACAATATAGATAATTCAAACTTTAAAATATATTCAGTTAAGAAATATGTATGTTATTGAGTCAATGTCTCTTCCAGTCCATGTTCATGAGAGACCAGAACATGTTACGAGGTATTACAACGAGGTACCTTCTCTGGTAGCGGCTAATCGCAGCCGGAGGTCAGACCGTGTAGCTGGCGGCCCGCCACGTTTATTATAATAAGCTCTGGTAGCCATTATAAAGTTTACCCATCGCCCTTTCTGTGCCTCTGCGAGCATTACATTAGCGGAATTTTGCTATTAATATTCTATTTAGGGTCGAGTTGGGTTGAATTAATTTGTGTTGGACGAAATGTTAGGTAGTGTCAGGTTAGGCGAATTCATGAAATATTTTGGTAAAATAAATTCAATACATGGTACATAATAATCATGGTTGTAAAACAGGCCTATTCCACTTGACCCTACCAGCTGACCCCAACTTTTTCGCCTACCACATCGTCGCTGGTTGAGATAAGTGAAAATGAAGTTTCACATATCCCTATCAATAAAATCTCTTGATGTGTACAGTATAAGTACAGTCTCGACAAAAATATCTAATTAAATATTCACAGTAATATATTTTTGGTAGATAATTGTAGCTGGTGGGTAGAAGATCTCTTTATTGACCGAGTCACGATAAATTAAAAAAACCATGTAACGGTCAATATGAACCTGAAGACTTTTGGCGACTTCAATAAATTTAAAAATTACAATGATTAAATCGACATCTCTAGGCAGCGAAGGTAGCTGTAAAGGTACTTCTCTGAGTGAAGAAATAAATTTTTCACAATTTTTCAAAAACCAAAAACAAAGATCTGCAACAAACACATGGAAAAATTCGTAAAATCTACTGGTTCGTTCCTTGGCTTAATTGGCAGAGTATCTGGCATGGATTGACCGAGGATGCTGGTGCCAGCCAGATCGAATAAATTTTTCTCAGGCTCAACTCACACTGGCGCAGAGTCGAGGCGTCGCCAGGTGTTGTAATTGAAAAACAGGACGCGATTGCAACCAAACGCCGATGCGCATCATTGCGCGACTCCATATTTGCATAACACAAATTTGTACATTAATAATGGGAAAATAGGGATGAATATGCTATAGGCGAAAAACATGACGTCGCGACGCTTCGACTCTACGCCAGTGTGAGTTGAGCCTTAGTGTTTCGATCTTTGTTGTAATAATTAAATTCAATACTGTTTTTTTTTGGATGCCAATAGACGGGACGAACAAGTCGTGCACCTGATGGTAAGCGACACGCCCGTTCATAACATGTGCAATGCCGCTCAGAACTTTAAATCGGTAAAAGCCTTTGTTTAGATAATCTTTCAACAACTAGTTGGTCCTTGGGTTTGCAATGACGTTTTAAAAAAGTGTATGATACATGCTCCATAATCACACATGTGTACTCATTATACAGGTTGTCACCGTTAAGTGTGGCAGGCGATTATTCCGTAAATATAAAAGATATCAAAAACTTTTAAACTGATATCGAAGTACATTACCTAATGAGTAAAACGATATTAAAAACTTTTTAAAAATAAAACTAGAAATACCCAAAATTTAAATGTTAATCGCTCCCATACATTCAATATGATATTCGTAGAGAGTGGTTTACTTATTTGATAAAGTACTTTCGATATCAATTTGAATGTTATTGATATTTTTTATATTTACGAAATAATCGCCTGGGTACACTTAACGATTACACCCTATGTAATAATGAGTGAACGATGATGCAATAATACGTATGATCCTTATTCTATATTTAGTTAAATATTTTTTACAGGAGTTCAAACAATCCCAAAACCTTCAAAGTTTAACTACATATGTTTACTTAAATGATGAAAGGAATATTAGAGATGATGATTATAGATGAGCATTAGTAACTTACCTATTAGCGCTTGGATGTGGTATCTCGGTATAAGCTCATTTGCGGTAGACAGCTTGGCGGCGGTGATGTAACACTGGAAACAAAATATACATTGTTAGTGTATGTTTTTTGTAGACACAACTGCGAAGTCAATTTTAAACATGTGTCAGACTTATGTTTCGTTGTTAACCGATTTCAAGAAAAGAAGGGGTTCTCAATTCGGCTGTATTTTTTTGTGTGTATGTTACTCGATTACTGCGATATTAGTGAACCGATTTCGATGATTATTTTTTGCTAGAAAAGAAATAACTTTACGTAGCAGTAGAGCTCCTTGTGAAAAAGTTTGTCCAGGGTAGTACTGCCACCTTACCCGTTTCTGCCGCCAAGCAGTAATGTCAGCATTACTGTGTTCCGGTTTACGTTCCGAACTTACGTCTCAGGGTGACAGCGCAGTGGCAGTGCCCCTCAGATCTTTGCAATTTAAAGCTCTGAGTGGAACTGTAAGTGTCATGGACGGGCGTGTAGCTTACTATCAGGCGCACAGCTTGTTCGCGCCGTCACTTGATGTTATAAAAAAAACCGTTAACCGATTTCAATAAAACTTGGCAAATACATGTAATTCCACAAATTCTTAAATCCGTTCTTTTTACAAAAAAGTTATAAATACATATGTAATAATAACTTGCTTGGACAATGAAGGAAATTATAGTGTTGAAACCTGCATATAGGAGAAGATATGCCAAATTCATTATTGACTAGTGAAGTTGAAAACTGGCATTAGGGAGCATGGTGGACAGTAGCCTGCCTGCGTGACCCGTGCCCAGCAGTGAGATGTATATGTATTGCTGATAAATGTTGAAAATGTCATTAAATTCTGTGTTACTAATCAAAGCTGAAATAACGACAAAAACAAGATCCGATTTACATAACTGGTGGGTTACACATTAATAATAATAATGTGGCCGGATAATTTTACCAATTATCTGGTATCTGGGCTAGAACAAATTTCGAAAAAATAATTTCCCTAATTGGTCTTATCGGGATACGAAACCAGGACCTGCACATCAAACGCTTACATTACAAACTGTAGAGCCACTGAAGTTGTAGGCCATTACTTTTAGCAACTGAAGTAGCCGTTATTTGTAACCGACTTCCAAAAAGGAAGAGATTCTCAATTGGACTGTATGTTTTTTTGTACTTTTGTTACGTGATAACTCTTTGTGAACCGATTTTGATGATTTTTTTTGTTGGAAAGAGGGAATCTGAATGGTGGTCCCATTCAAATTTGAAAAAATATTCCATCTCGAAGGGTGGCAAACTAGGGGATGAATGACTTTTGAGGTCAGTTTTTTTAGTACTCTGTACTGAAACTATAAATTACATTGTTTTTGCCGACAAAACATCAAAGAAAAGATTGTTGACAAACATTGTGCTGTAGAAAATGTAAGTACCATGATAATTCCAATATTAGACCACCACGAAGACGTCTTTCAAATAAACAAGCCCACTGACATAATATGACAATAATCACCGTACGCATTGATAGCTAATAAAGCTTGTTTGGTCATAATAATGACAGTGATTGACGAAATAACTAATAACGGTGGTTAACAAATAATAAGCTGACGTTGCAAGATGTTAATTTCATCGCCATCCGAATCTTACGCAACTATTGCCCCAGTCGTCCCCAAATGTTCCTTTGGACAGTTGCGACAAACCTTCTTACCAATTACTTCACGATAATAATTGAAAATCGACGGTGAATTTGTCGCATCGTGACAGAGTCCTACGGATCCGTTTCTCCGTATCTAGAAATCGACAAAGTACAATTAATTGCGTGATCTTTGATCTGTTGCCAAATGTTTTATGGACCTGCATTGTTAGTAAGACGGGATTGAAATTACTGTGTATATAGTATATGGTATTGTTCCAAGCTTTAAGCTTTTAGATTGGCATTCTGCACATAATTCACTTAAGAACATTTTTGCTTATACTCGTACGCCATGAAAAAAAAATAATGTGAATATTTTTTTATATTTTTAAATTATAAATACGAGAATTATCATCAAAAGTCAATTAAAATTGCGCTTAAATTAGTTTGGCTTAAATAGAAAATAAAAAAATTGTCTCTACTCGACACAAACCAAAATTATAATAGTTAATATAAATTACTACGCGTTCTTCGAGTTAGTTTAGAAACCAGATACACCACACATTATTTCAAAATTATCTTTACATCTCTGTATTAAAACGATTTCCTTATAGACGTAGAATCTATTACCCGCCGGTTTTACGATGCGCACGCGCCAGTGACGCCACTTTATGAACTCCTGTTTTATAATACGGATTGCAATTTTACATAAACTCCGGAATTTCAGGCTAATAAATGTTGGTTGGTAACTTTAGTTACCGTTAACGGATTTCTGTTCATTTGTGTGGAGCTCAGTTAGGTCTATAAGAGCTATAATACGGTCGGACCTTTATACTAAGTAGGTATTTTGTTTGGTTTTAGGTTTGATACATAAAACCTGTCTGGTTTTACCATGGGCACCTTATCAAGTTACGAAAAAGTTTGTTATTTCATTTAAAATGTTCCTATTCGATCAATTTGGTTTTATGAGTAAATAAAAACAATGACAGACGCAGTGGCAGTGTCCCTCAGATCTTTGTGGTTTAAAGTTCTGAGTGGCATTGCAACTGCTATGGACAAGCGTGTCGCTTAGCATCAGGCGTACGACTTGTTCGTCCCGTCACTAGATATTATAAAAAAATATATTAATACTGTCATTCGTATAGTGCCATAAGTTATTTTCTTATTTGACTTGCTTCAACGAATTTCATAAAATATGTTTGTATTACTCCAACGAGTAGTTTCGTGCAACAAAAATTCCAACCTTAAATTACCTTTCTGTTTTATCTACCCCTCTTGCACATACTACATAAATCACCGATACGTTTCAAAATACCGGATTATACATTGCCTAACAAGATGGATTTTTCATATCGCTCATAAGCACATGAATGAGTTCGTCGAAACAAAGGTTATAAACAATTTGTGGTTCCATTAGAAGTTGGCCTATTGAAAAAACCTGCGGCGATTGGGATGTATGGTTGAAGAGCTTAACTAACTTGTTTGATGAGGCACGTGTCACGTCAGTTATTTTTAGATATGTTTACTCACTATTACTGAATTTTAAGAATTAGTGTTTATCGTGATTAGGCAATTTGTGTATAGGTAATTTTATTAATTAGTAACCAGTTGTATGATCATGGAGCGATGGTAGCTGAGTGCAGAACAGTTGTTTTTATGATACCAAGTGACGTCACGATGAAGTAGTGCGCCTGGTGGTAAGTGACACGTCTATCTATAGCAGTTCCAGTGCCACTCAGAATTTTCAATCTCAAAGGTATGAGGGGGTAACTGACACTGCGCCCATCACCCTGAGACATAATAAGTTGACTGTTCCCATGTGCTTGTAATTTCACCAGCACCCCTTCAAAATCACCACATCAACTGTATTACAGATCGAGTTACGAGACCTTTCGAATTCTATCTTTATCTGTTTTTTGTATTTTTTCGCTTTTTATAGCTGTGAGTGGTCCTGTAAGAGAATTATGAAGCTTCTGAAGTAGCCCTAGTTTGGCATAGGGATGATTTTTTTGTGGATTCTATCTTTATATTAACAATTATAACGTATTTCGTATTTTTATTCACTGTGCAAACATACATATTTCTTTCTCGCTTTAGTGCGGTAAAAAACGGCGATCTGGCACTATTTTTATATTTTTGTTGGTGGAAAGGTGTGATTATTACGGCAAGAGAAAAATAGATATCCTTTTAATTTCATAAAGAATTAAATTAAATGATAATGAAAATGTCTTCATTACTTTCACAAAAAAAAACTTATACTTATACGTACCTATGGTCCTCACATGTTCTTGAATATAGTTTCATTTGTGAAAGTCTGGTGTCTATACTAGGATTAACCTGTGTACACAAACACAGCACCAGGCTCTCACCCTTACACCTCTAAGCAGACGTAAGAAAGATAGGCATAAGATACGTGTACTTAAATAATTACAAAATAAAGCAAACATGAAAATTAACAGTTGTTAAATTAGTTTTAAACATATTAATAATAAACATTATTGTCTCGATTTTCAGTTTTTGTCACTAGCGCCCTTCTACCTAACGGCGGCAGAATAGTCCGTAATATTATCTGTATTGAAGCTCTCTACACTTACGAGCTGTATGTACAAAAGTAACACATCAAATACAATAGCTGATGATTCCGATCCACAAAGCAATAAGAATTTTATTATTAATCGTCACACAAGATTGATGTGACACACCCGTATCTGGGTGAAGGTTCCATTTCGTCATTCAATGAACCCTAACACAATGGGTTAACTAACAGATGAGTTAACTATTCAGGTAATTAACCCGTAATTGTGTGAAGAGTCGCACAATTATGTCATGGTATGAATTTCATATGGGAGTTGGAGGCCGTCTTCGTTTTGTTTTTCTTTTAATGAACGAATTTCATTAAAGTATTTTTAAGTAGGTTTGTGTTGAAAACAAAAGACTAATTAGAGATACAAACAAATTTAATGATATCAGATTTTCTGCAGATAGTTTAAATATTGTACACTCGCCAATAGTCAGTATTTCGTACGTAATAAGTTTAGTGAATTGTTGAAAAGTTTTTGATGCAGGTATATTTTCTTGTAGGCTTGTGTCATTCTACGTAATAATAATGTTATTCATATTAAAGTACGATCATTGAAATATGACGGACTGCCGTCGTTACAGTTTAGCATTACATGAGCACCATGAACTTGTTCACCCAATGATTATTCTGCCCATAAGCAGGCCGCCCAGATTGCTTCGATTAGCTTACGAATTACCCAACAATAGATAAGACATGAGAGGTTCTTCGACGTAGTAACAATCGCCCACACGTTCGATCTAGATCTTGTTTTAATAAACATTACTAATGGATTAGAGACAAATATACTAAATGCAGTATATTTCTGCTGCAATATTTTTGCCGAAGACGTGTCCTGTGATTGTTTGGGTATACAATTACTTAGAACTTTCAGTATAAAATAAAAGAAATCCTTTTAGTCTAATGACAATAGAATAGAAAAAAATATGGTCGGAGTGATTTACAGTCTTTTTTAGAAAGTAGATGGAGCGATTTCTAGAGTACCTGTGTTGAAATTGCTGTAATTGTTTAACTCTATTGCAAAAGTCATCATTGTGGTCTATCCAATAAAACATTTAAAAGCGTCTGCTCGTGTTTCGATTCTAAATTTCTTCTTTGTTTGATTAATTCTTCGTAAGTTAATTCTTCAATTATAAGATAGGGACATTAAATTACTGAGTTGTAAAACTGCACTTTTTTGTCTATGTCATGGATGATCACAACTTCGCTCGGGTGGTGGAGGAAATAACAATAATTAAGATGTTGGGCACGTCTCGCAGCCTCAAATAGCGATTCCGACTCGGTTCATTTTGCTTGAAATTACACTTGTCTCGGATAATAAGGGTCGGATTACCTTGGTGAGAGTTAGCGGGGGTAGTAGCAAGTTTGATTGGTACAAACTGTTTATCTACATAGGAAATGAAACTATTATATTATAATAATAATTATATATTTATAAAAATACCTATATATTTAAATCGCGTATATTTGTTTTTTCAACAAACCGATGTTTCGGGCCCTTTACAGGTCCCATGGTCACGGTTGACTGAGGTCGTACAGTCTTCAACCAGTTATGTCTAATATTGATGCAAACCACCCTATTTTTTCACTATAGCTACAATAGTTATTAATTAAATACCTTATTTTTAATTTTACAATGAAAACATTCCAATTTACTCTACATTAAGTTTTACAAATTATTTTATTGAATGAATTCATTTTCATCATTCATTTCCTATGTGTAACAATCGCGAAAACCTATGAACTCGATATGTTTATCTACAGTTTATTCCGAGACTGTTTAGTTATATATGTAAAGTTATTTATTATTAATTAGTTACTATTTGAAATTTAAATAATTAAACTTTTTTTAAATTTTTCTAAAGTGAATGAAAGCGATTGATTTGCATTCTTAACGAAATTATACATTTTTTTGCATCTAAGTATATCACGTATGTTTGTTTTTTTCTAACACAAATAGCAAATATGCTGACTCATATGTCGGTCGTAACCGTGGAATATGCAAAGAGCCCGAAACATTTGAGAAAACAAAAATACGCGATTTAGAGCCGAAAAAGTAGTTCCATCTTCAAAGTTCATTCTTTTATTTGGCGATAAAACAAATGTTTTACAAAGTCAATGGTTTTACTGTATAAAGTAACAATTAATAGTAAACACTAAAATATATCACAAAATGTGCACAATTAGCGACCTTGGCGTTGATATGAAAATTGCTGCTCAGGTATAACTTTGTATCATAGAAAGTACTAATAAAAGTTTAAATACTAAAAACTAAAACTAGGATTGAATTTTATGAATAAATTGGGTCCCCGCAGCAAGGTTTCCCTTTTTGTATAGCTATGCTAATGCGTTGAGAAAAGTAGCTGCCGGCTCTTGGGTTTCCCAGACAGTCTATTAATTTTATTAATAAAATTTTATACAGATGAAGGGCACCGGCACCGCAAGGTCAAGGGTTTCGACTCCAAACGGTACAGATAGGTAGTCGGAGCCGAGATCACGGTACTTGGGGAAAAATAAAGTGTAATTCTTAAATAAAGTTCCTCCCGCCAGCTCATCTGCTGAACCAGCCCTCATGCTGGTGTGCTGGATATGGGTTGGGCCAACGGCACACGTGGCGTCCCACACCAGTGCCCGGCGGGCAACCTCCAAGAGACGAGTGTTATTACATCGAAGCGTATGCGTATTTTAATTTACTGTCTAATAAATAACTGCCTCTGTGGCCCAACGGTTATCATACTGTACTGCCACGCAAGAGGTCCCGGGTTCGATTCTCGTGTCGAGAGAAATATTTGTATAGCCTATTTATTTATCTCGTGAGATTGGGTGTAATTTGTGGTTGTGTAAGTGTGTGTCCATGGCACCCGCGATATAGGGTTTCCCTAGAGCGGAGCTATGTGTGTGTGCGCGTTGTTATAAAAAAAATAGCATACTTGCTACACTACAAAATAACTTTTTATCTATGAACAGTTGAAGTAAGTTTTTAATAAAATTGCGTAGTTTTGTAGTATGGGACTCACCTTAAAGACGCAACCTTAACATCGTCAATTATGATGTCTTCATATCAACGACACCTGACGATTTCACTTTTTACTTTACTTTTTTCCTTATTTCATAAGAAGGCGTAATTACCCCACTTCATATATCATTTTATCTTTTTATATGTAAATTTTTGCGAAGCGCTTTTCTCTCATTTTAATTCACTAACAAGTTTTGTTGGCAAACTCTTCCGCTAAAGAATTTAGTTTAGACAATTTTAGCCTAGTGTTTATTGCTATAAGCTTCAGATAACGAGATCCCAAATTCGATTCCCGGTACGACTAAATTTTTCAATTTTGGTTCTTGGAATACTGAGTGGTACAGCTATGTAAATTTGATTACTCTTTTAACTATTCTAATCCTTTGACTGGTGTTCTTGTCTATCACGTTATTATTAAACAATATCGTACATATAATATATATATACACTATAAAATTGTTCATAAAGCACATCCGAAAGCCAAAGAGACGTTAATAGCGTAGAAATTATATACATTCTGTTTATAGCTCTGGTAAATATAGAAATTTATAACAATATTAAAGTTAATACGTGCGGGTTAAATCTATTGTAAATGCGTTCTGTTATTAATAATTGGTTTCAAGTTTCACAACATCTAGTGTAAGTACAGAATCATTAAAATATTATGAGATATTTTAATTTACATCTGAAATGATCATCCTCTATATACACATATGTAAAAGTAAATAAGAGCTATAGACTACGTAGAACTAATTTCTTTTTCAGACAACGACAACGTTGTGTATATAATATATGGACTATATCTTGTTAATTATATACATATTGTGCATGTATAATTACTAGCGCAACCACATCGGAGTTTCTATCAATACATATTTAGACGACCTCGGTGGCCCAACGGTTTGCACTGTGGGCGCTGGACGAGGAGGTTCCGGTGTCGATTCCCGGTAGAATCAATTAGAGAAACGAACTTTTCTAAATTGGCTCTGATCTGGATGTTCTTGAAAATGTCGAATTCCGGTGCTCTAGTACTAGTTAGAGACCAGGAGATTTGTGTGACTGTCAGGCATTAATATATATTAAGGAATGTCTCATAGTCAGTAAAAGAATAATTTCTTTTACTGGCTATGTTTTAAAGAATTGGAAAAAAATACCAATTTATTATACCAATTGACGCTAGGTTTCGGGTACCATTCCGTTAGCCATTTTTTTATCATACTATGTGACGCGACTGACTAGTGGAGCACTTAAAACCATCACTTAAATCTTCAAATTGCAAAGATCTGAAGGACACTGCCACTGCGCCTGTCACCCCGAGACATAATTTAATAAGTACCATGTGAACCGGACAACCGGAACGCAGGAATGCTCACATTACTGCTCGGCGGCAGAAATAGGTACGGTGGCAATATTTCCCTGGGCGAACTCTGCCACAAAAAGCTCTACTACTACTAATTTGGTGAACGAGCTTACTAAAATAGTACTGGCTGATTAGTAGTGCCCGTCAAAAATGTTTATTGCTCCATTAGAACAGAAAAATATAACCCACATCCTCTCTAATTCTTGTAACTCTATCCACAATATTAGTCGATAGATTTGCAAGAATTGGAGAGGATGTGGATTATATTTTTCTGTATCTAATGGAGCAATTAACATTTTTGACGTAACTCTATTTATACTATTCTTCTACACGTATGAGAGTTGCGATTTAGTTATTTATATAAAAAAAAAACAAACAAAAAGAATACTTATTTTGCAACCTCTGTGGCCAAGTGGCTGGGACACAGGTTTTCATGGTATTGAAATCTCTGAGGTCCTAGATTCGATCCCTGATCGCGTCAATGTAGAAAAAGTTAACTTTTGAATATTGTTTAAATTTTTATTGAATTGATATTCAATTATTTTTTGTGAAATTACTCCACTAGTTTTTATAATTATTAATACAAAGATCGAACACTCAGAAAAAACACTCAGAAAAAATTCCTTCGATCCGATCGAATTCGAACCGACGTCTTCTTGCATACCGTGCCAGACGCTATACCAACTAAGCCACGGAACGAACCAACGGACCTCACGAATTTTTCTATGTGCTTGCGTCGTGTCTTTGTACTTGGTCTTTCAACGACTTTTTAGTCGTAGCGCCATCTATTATAACAGAAATCTATGACAGATTTATCACCCAGTTAGTACCTTTACAGCTACCAGTCCTGGCAAGAGATGTCGCTATTCACTGTATTATTTAAATACTGAATATATTTTGAATATTGTCTCGGGTATGGGTGTTTGCGGTACCGTGATTGTTTCCAATTCTCTTGGTTACTTACTTTGGAATCAGAACAACGTATGTGATATTGTCTTATGTTTATTTCAACATGGCAGCGCAAGAAAAAACCTGAATACGTTTTGTTCGTACACTGTAAATAGAACGGGAAGGTAGTCTCTAGTATAAGAAAAAGTTATTGACAGGGTTATTTAGCACATTATTATACTGATACTTGTAAGTTATACACCAGACAGTAAGAACGAGATTAGAGAAGATGTCGAAAGAGTTGGGTTTCATTTATCTTTGTACATTGAACAGCTTTCGAAAGTATTTTTTTCTTATACAAGTACGACTCGAACTTTACGATGAGGTTTTAATGACAGGATTTGCCTGTCGGACTGACTTTATTGTGGTCGGCTTTTGAAGAAATCTCAATAAATATTTTTGTACAGAGTCAAAAAGGTGTTACAAAAGTCGATGAGTCATAAAAAAGTCGGTTATATTTCAAATATAAACATATGATTCAAATAAAAAGAAAATTAATTTACATATCGAGTTCTTAAGTTTTTATTGTTAATAATTCGGGGATTTCTGAGGGAGGTATTATCAACTTTATATATTACTTGAAGTTAATGTACTATATATACTTCGTATGTTCCAATCTCTGGTCATTAAATTTATGTGCCATTAATTTATCGGAGTACAATCTTTTATTATTAGATTTTAAGACTCATTGTAATTCTCCAAATGATTTGGACTAGTTACTGGTTACACGTGAATAAGGAACGTGAAAATGCTCTGAAATATCGGGATAAGAATAAAAAGTACCGCACGTATACGGTAGTAACAAAATTTGTAACTAGCGACAATAATTTTTTAATGTCATTTAATAAATAAAACTTAAAAAAATGTCCATGACGCGTCATAATTTCATGGAACTCGCGTTAGTCAGAGCAATTGAGTTTTTTCCACGAGATATAAGGAAGCAGATGTGGCGGTCTTGGAATCATCAGAATTTTATTTACGAGCACTTACTTTGCTGTTTTTTTTATATTATTATATTTCTCAGTTTTTTTACGTTTTCTGTAGCAAAGGTGAAGGTGAATATACTGAATGGTTCCTTTTTGCATGTTGACATTTTGTATGCGTAAAATAAGTTATATGTGACACGAGCATTACTGTAATATTCAACATATATTTAACATAATTACGGTTCTAACTTACGCGTAAAACAGTTTAGTTTGGTTTGGAAAAGTTTTACCATATTTAAAACTAGCTGACTACGGACCACGAGGAGTGGTGGAGGTACACCAACAAGAGCTTGGCTCTTAAATTGGATAACGGTGATGACATTCAAAAGTATAGCTTTTATTAAAATAATTTACTTTTTAAAATATGATATTGTTGTTAAGACCTCGGTGGCCGAACGTTTTACATTGTGGGCTCTGGATGCGGAGGTCCCGGGTTCGATTCCCAGTAAGATCAATTGGAAAATGATTTTTTCTGAACTGGTTCTGGTCTGGGTGTTGTGGGAAGTACACAGTAACAGGAACAGGATTATATCTCTCTAGTTTATATATAGCGTAATTTTCAGGTTAGTTATCTCTACGTAATTTCGGTGGCAATTTTTATTATTTAAGTATTTGAATACAATATCGTTAAACATTATATTATATTGCAGGATACTGCACTCGAATATTAAGTATGTTTCATGATAATATATTCGAATACTTACATAAAAAAATTGCCTCCGAACTTAAGTACCGAAAACTAACCTGAAAATAACCCAGTTAGTTTTGTTTATACTGCCCTTCCCGTATAACCATACGGGAAAGGCAGTATAACCTGTGCAAGTACAGGGACCTTATAAATTCAGATCCTGACCCCAGATCAGCCCGTGGATAGGGTTATAACAAGAACAATACAAAATTGCTTTATAACCTTGATAATACATCATACATCACATATTACGCAATATGATAAAATATGTTATTGCAACCGAAAAAAACTGGTCCGGTCCCTTAATTTTTTTCTTGCTGGCAATACGCTACTGTGTACGTAATTGGGCTCATTCGTGTCAAGTTGAATTAAGGCTGTTGTTTTATCTTGAGGCTTACGTCAGTTATTATGGAACTACAAGTATAAATATGTAGTGCAGTATTTTAACTGTATGCAGAAAGAGCTCTGAGAGAAAAAGAAAAGGACTAATAAAATATATTTGTATAAAGAATTTCGGAACATTACACCACTAATAACGCACACACTCAACATAACCCGGAACTAGGGAAACCCTGTGACGCGGGTGCCATGGACACACACATAGACAACCACAAATTACACACAAACTCACGAGAGAAATAAATGTAGGCCATACAAATACATCTTCCGGCCCGGGAATCGAACCTGGGACCTCTATCTATTTATGATAGACTATCTATCACTAATAATAATCATCATCATTTCAGCCGAAATATGTCCACAAATAATTATAAATTATAAATAAATAAATAATGCTAGACCAGCGTTTTCCAAACATTATTCTGCCATGGCCCTGTAATTTTCATGCTGCTTCTTCGTAACCCACTCAATACTTTTAAGCCCAAACTGGTTACATTAAGTGAAATAATACATATTTGTTGTTAGTAAAAATGTTTTACTAATATTATTTCGGTATCGCGTATTTAGTGCGAAGTATAGAGCTGGTGCTTATTTTTTACTAAAGAATCCAATTTAGCGGAAAATGACAAAAGTTTTATCCTGAGGTCTAGTTCCACTTCAACAAGGTGAGAATGTAGCGACCCAGTATTTTATTTTGATGGGCACCAGCCCCTCCGGTACCGACCGGGTCGCGACCCACCAAATGGGAAACGCTGTGCTAGACAACCACACAAATAACATGGTCTCAAACTAGGAAATTCCCTATACTATGAGTACCAGAGAGAAACCATTCTGGGGCACTACACGAAACACCCAGACCAGAAGTGTGTTTGTGAATTTCATTTCACAAACTGGTCTTACCGGGAACTGTACCTTCTACCTAACACTAAAATCCTACATCTAGACACATCACTCCCATTATACCATCATCATTCATGTGCACATGGGAGTACATATACATAAATCCAAACACATACACGCCTGGGACTTGTGAATTTATGTCTCGGGGTGACGGATGCAGTGGCAATGCCCTTCAGATCTTTTGCGATTTAAAACTCTGAGTGGTACTGCAATTGCTATGGACAGGCGTGTCGCTTACCACCAGACGCACGACGTGTTCGTCCCGTCACTTGGTACCATAAAAAATACATGTAAATTGAAAATATACGTGTAACTATTGTATCAACCCATATACGTGCCACTAGTGAGTATTGTGCTTTTAAGGACAAGCGATTGACTTTTCCCTTGGCTAAATTCAGGTGACGGACTTCACACTTCACACTTGTTTTTACAATCACGATGGTTATGTATAAAGTAGACTTCATCTAATCACGAATCACGATGGTATTAATGTATAAAGTAGACTTCACTTGTTTAGAAAAGATACTGAACGCGTAAACCTGACATTACTGTCAATCGAACTGGAGCTTGTATGTCAATTAAATTATCACTGCGCTGCCTGTGCTTCATCAACTAATAGTATTTCGTTTTAATATCTCCACGCTCTCTCCAAATAACTACGTACTTCGGGTTGCTGAGACATAGGTCTTATTCTCTCCGCTTTTGCAGCCCTAAATTCTCTACAGCCTACAATAAATAAACAAACTACCACATAGTAACGCAAAATTAACTCAATCTCCTTAACGATAAGTACACATTATAAAATCGTTTGGGAGAAGAAATGCACATGGGCTCACGATATTCCCCTCCTTATTATGCGCATGAATAATCTGTATACATTATGGATTTATGTAAGATTAAGCACCCACGTGAATGCACGATATCATAATGTGTATGATTTAATATGTGCCGATGTACTATCAACAGCACGATTAGCTTTACACATAAGATATAAATTGAACTCTATACCACTTATAATGAGAGCACGCTATTGACCGTATTAAACTGCAAAAAAGCACGAATGACTCCAGCAAATAAACTATTTCTTTAATGTAAAAATATTTATCAATATGATATCTTTTTTGCATATAAAGCATTTACAAATATAACCAATATATTAATAACAAACATGAAAATTTTGCATCTGAATGCATATTCTTTGCTTTTTATAAAGGAAGCCGTGGCAATGTACCATGTTCAAATACAACAAATACATTTAGACAATTTACATTATTGGCATAATAATTCAATAATTTTTTTTCCGGAGTCGAATTATTTTTAAAGATCTGGATCGATGTTGCCCAAAACCGAGAAAAAGAAAGGGGAGGCCATTACCCAGTCAAAATGGGATCTGATAACGTTATAAATATTTTTCTTGATTGATTCTTGTGTACGATTGTACCATTTCTTTAGTAATGCTGAACTTTATGTTAATCATTCCTTACTTTTGCGGTTTAAAATCATTTTAAACATATACGTACATCGATTTATATGTATAGAAAGCTTAACCCTTAAATAAACGCGAGCTATCATGCTTTATTTAAAAATATTCCAGTGGTCCCTTGGTAAATGGAGTCGTAAATGCCATTTCTATTGCAATTTTTTTTAAAAGCGTTACATCTTGTTTTCGTTCAGTGGTAAATATTTTACGATCATAATTTTAATGAAAATGTACAAATATAGGTATTTAATTGATTACGTAAAGACAATATGGTAGTAAATAATTTTCCTTTATTTTATTGACGCGTCTCGAGTTCTAAAGATACACGGTGTCCTTAAAGACTTTGGTCATTCTTTTTTATTTTTATATATTTTTTGCAAATGGTGGATAAAAACACAGATGCGCATTAGAAAAACCGTGTGGATCTGAAACGCTTCAGTACCTAAATAATGAAGGACACCTGTAACACGAGGAAAGAGTTAAGGGTTAAGCGGTCAATTTTTCAGTAGAGAAGACTTCAACGAACGCGGAGTCGTCTTAAGCTCGTATTCGAGATCTTTACTCAATGCTCAAGTCAGGACTTGAGTATGATTTCAAGCACTGGAAATACGACTCTAATGGCAGGAACTTGAGTATGATTTCGAGTGCTTTAAACCATAGTCTAACCCTGACTTGAGCATTGAGTAGAGTTCTAGAATACGACCCTGAGCGTTGCAGCGACTTTGTTGTACACAAATACTAACCAATATAGATTTTTAAGACTTTCGTGGTTATTCACTAAATGATTACCACTAATTATACTTGTATTATCATGATGAAAGAAAGAAAAGAAAGTAATAAAGAATGAAAGAAAGAAAGAAAGAAAGAAATTTCTTTATCTGAAAGAAACTTCTTAGTCATCGACAGCGAAATAGGGCAAACATGTCTCTTCTTAAAGCTATCATCAGCCACTGGCTTGTAAACCTGAGATGATGAGGCGTGTAGCCGTTCCGAAATATTGAGAAAACAAATATATATCAAACCGTGGTAAGAAACCTGTAATTAGTTATAATCATATTTGTTAACCGTTAACTAAACTAAAGAGGATAAGACACAAGGAAGTGCGCTTTCGCGATAATCATCGGTTGTTTTTATAAAGCCAAGCATTGCACTGTAAACGGGCACCACGCTGCCATGGTCTCTGATACGCCTAAATTAGTATCTAATATTAAGTGAACTTAATTATAAAGACCAAAGATCGAAAAAGGTATAGTGTATATCTGATACATCGATAAAGCTATTTATTACTATTTATACATTGCAAGATATTGTCTACGTTTCGCAATTTTCCAGTATTGAAAAAAACACCGTTTTAAAAAAAAATGTTTTATATTTCGCTGCGTCTGTATGTATCTTGGTATGTATCAACACATTGGCGACACAAGAGCGTAAAAACCATACTATAAGGTTTACAAGACGAATAAGAACCAAACAATTTATAAAGGTTTTGATTCTATATAAGTATTTTTTATTACGTAAACCATTGTAAGGCGAATAACTTTGAAAAAATTAACGTTTAATTAGAAAAAAGAATGACGTTTGACGTTCTTTGATTTTGATTAAATATTCTGATATATCTCACGAGTGGTTCATTTGAACATTGTTATCATAATATAGTTTTCATTGTGATCAATAAATCATTTATCTACGGACATATCATGAACCCTTTATGATGTGTTCAAAAACCGCAAATTACGACCAGCATAAAGATAAACTGTTTTGTTAGAACAAATTTCTTATCTGTGAAAATGTTATTATTAAATAACAATAACAACGATTTTTTTCAATTTAATATTGCATTGAAGTTTCGAATATCCCTGAAAAACAAAACAATTTGATTCTACCTCAAATGTGTGAATGTAAACTGTTGTTGACCCGAATAAATAAAAAAATCGGACTATATGATAGTTGGGGCCGACTCTAGTTTGTTCTATGAATTAAATAAACACTACGATTGTGTGACATGCATAAAAAAAGTTTTTATGTGCCACCATTTCGCCAGTCGTATCATGCGGTTCCTGAACACATCATGGAGAGCTTATAATATGCGTATTGATAAAGCAGTGTATGTAACTGTACATAATTAGGCATAGGCATTTTAATGCCTTTCATTATGTGACATTCACATAAACTACTATTTTGTTCAAATTGATTTTTATGCCCTTTCTTCCACCATGTATAAAATATATCTACATATTTGCGTCAGTAGCCTCTTCATTTCGTTACAGTTATAACGGCTTATTTCCCAGCAATAAAATGGTTTAAGTTTATTTACATTAAGAAGAACGCAGCTAAGTGCGGGAGTACATTAATGTCGTCCTTGCTCTTTACAGGCCGTCATTTCGCCGGATTTAATGCGGGCCCGGATTGAACATCCCGTCGAATCCCATAATTAAGCCCAGTTAGTCTTCTTTATTACATCGACAATGAGTAAAAATATTGACGTGTTGCAATTTTATTTGGTTTTAATAACGCGCCTTGGGGTATACATTTTAAATCACCAAATTAGTGGCTAAACAGGTGGTTATACGGCCGCAATACAGCCTTTGCAGATATTATCAATTCTAAATGTGTCCTTTGTGGGCCACCCCATTAATCTATTTAAAAACCAAAATTACACGAACACGTTTTATAAATATAAACGCCACGTTAGCAACATTTCCGTAAAAAAAAAACTCCAATCAGTGCAAATAAAATCTCGCTTTAAAAACTTGCACGTTTGAATGTCCAAAAGGTTTTATGAACTAATTTTCACCAGGTTTTATGATACAATTTTGTATGTGATAAATGTTTACACACTCTACTCTGTACAACTTGTGTAATTGGCAATAAAAGATGACATACTTTACATTTATTACATTTGTGTAGCTCTACAACAACCAAGTCTCATCTCCGACAGAACTGGTTTGACTTCCTATCTCGCAGGATGTTGCTCCATATTCGCCATTCATTAGTTTAATGGCCTTAGTGATAAATTGTGAAATTCAAGGCTCGTGAAAAAAAAATGACGAACTGCCATCGGAAGCCTTGCTTGCTAATGGCAATAATCATATTAAAGATTTATTAACATAAATCAAGGCTGCCGCGTAAGAGTTTTCAAAGTTATAGAAATTAAGACCGTAGCGTAACGAAAGATATTGATCGCCTTAACAAAAGATACCCGATGAACGCGAACGTTTTCCTTTAAATCTAAACCAGTGCTTCCTGTCATAATCCAGATAATTTAAGAGTATGGCAAATGTATAGTCATCATGCAACTAATGGGTCATACTCGTATTTTAGGTGTTTTAACAAATGAGTCAAGAATACATCGCAATAGTTTCAAAGATAATTCTTAAGGTTATCAATGAATCTACACGTACTGGTTAAATATAACGCGCCATCAAAATTGTTCAAATTCTCATTATAATTAATTTGAATAACGTTTAGGCTTTAGGTCATTAAGACTATTTTAAATAACACCGTATGCAGAAGTGGGCCTTAAGTGAGTTGATATAAACATCAATACAAAATATAATGTATGATAAAGACATAAAACTAGACACCAAAGCGCTTAAATTGATATAAAATTAAAAAATAAAACATATCAACACTTAAAAATTTAAATTCTCTTAAAAAGTCACTTCGTAATATTTAACATACTAATCTTTGATTGTTAACAAGAGATGATTCAAACGAGCCGCCTTGCAAAATTCGTTATTCATTTTCGATTTAAACTTAAAAGTGATAAGGTATGTTTTGGTGTGTAAGGTAGTATTAATAATCGTGCTTACGGTAGCCAAAATGAGGGGTCAGAGAGATCAATCGTGATCTAAAACTGATATTCAAGATAGAGTGACGCATGCGTGAATGAGATATTAGTGGCGCAAGCTGCTCTTATGAAACTTGTTGTACACTTATGGGTTGTATTAACGGGACAGTGAGTATAGAAGTAACAGTGCTGTGTTTATGTTTCGACTATTTCTTTGCGATTTTTTTATAGAAAATCCAAACCCTAAAATCAGTTTATTAGACAATCCATAGTTAATAATAATTTTGTTAGTACATTTAATGAAAAATTGATCTAGAAATAATACATTATCGGTTTAAAATTTTAACAATAAACCCATTATTACGTTTCTTAACACAACCAATCATTAAAAAATAAATGAACTATTCAAATTACGCCCTTTTTTGCCGCCAAGTGTATCAGATAAAAAACAATAGAGGCTCCCAAGACCTTGCCCTGGACACTTGGAATCTCGATCGCATATGTAATTACAGACCCCTAGCAATGACATTGTGAACTCCCAAACGGTTAAATACAACGTTTCACTTTTCAAGGGTATATAATCATCTTTATTTCATGGGCTTATGATCTGTTTTGTTCTAACTGAAAATGTTTGATGTAATTCAAAGATATGAGATTCTTGTCGATTCAATGCAATTAGTTTTATAGGTATTTATTATCTTTAATGCACTGTGCACTTTGGTTTTTTTTTTTAAAAAAAGGAAGAAGTAAAAGTTTGTACATCAATAATTTATTAGCGTATACTTTGTTACACTCTCGACTAGTTCGTTAATAGGGTATTGTATTTGGGAGATACCTTTAGTTTGATTACTTGTTGAATTATCTTAGAACGCGTATTTAAAAAAAACAGTTAGGTATTTCTTTGACTGCGTACATGGGCAATTAATATAATGATTTAGATTTATGTATTCCTGTTATCAATTAAAATAAATAAACAGTTTATTTTAACAATGAATTTATCTGATTAAAATAACTAAAGTAAAAAATTTTTCCTTATAACATTATGGTAGGTACTTAAGTGTGTTACCCATTTCAAGGGACATAATGTACAACTTATCTTTTCCAGATTATCATACCATGTTTGTTACAGAACATAATCTCAGTACAGAGTACTAAAAAAACCGAACTCAAAAGTCATTCATCCCCTAGTTTACCACCATTACAGATGGAATATTTTTTAAATGAGACCACTACTGAGGTACCATATTTCCAACAAAAAGAATCATCAAAAACGATTCACAAATTCCGGGAGCTATGGTGGAACATGCTTAAAGAAAAAACTTACCGTCTATTTGAGAACACAACACAACAACATCTTTTTTTAAAGACAGTTAAGAAATATATTTACAAATACGTACTATGTTTTGTACACGCATTATCTCCGGGTTTGTTGTATTGATCGAAAGCAAGATGTCGTTTTATTACGTTTTTAGTTTTTTGTTTGTTTGTAATTTTTTGTACAATAGTTTCCGGCAACTTATTCTATATTCCAGGTAGGATATATACTCAACTCTTCTGCCTTTCACATTGTGGTATTTCGAAACATTGAATGTACGATCTTCAGGATTACTTTTTATTTTTTATTTTTGATACAATCGCTAATTTTACTTTATCATATAAGTACATTAAGTACTTTACGACATTGGAACAGTTTTTCATTATTATCTTTATGTTCATACTTTACTTTTAAAGTTATATATTATGTTTAAACTTTAATTTCAATACTGTCTTGTCAGTAGCCGTACATAATTTACGAAATTTCCTCAAACACCTGCCTTCAATTTGGTTACTTGCAAACAAAGTGAAAGCGGTAAGTTGTGAATCGCAACACGATGTTCATCAAAGGAGCCATTAAAATAATCTTCGTGGTGATGTCCACTCTAATCTGTTTAAGGCATACAATATTCTGGCATGCATGGCAGCTGCCCGGCAGATACCGCATGCCTACTTTTCGATTCCAATTACGTAAGAATAGTGAGTATAGTATTATTTTTAAAATTTCACCAAGCTTGTTGAAGTTGCATTGTACAACGTATTACCTACATTCTGTTTACTTGACATTGTAATAGTTTTGTTCATCAGTTTGCTACTTCAGTTAAAAGTACACATTAACGGCTAAGTAATAAGGTCAATATTCGGTATTATTGTATATTTTTTTAAAAGATGTACGGAAACAAAAACAGATCGATTACATGATATCATTTATTAATTGATCCTGAATAATATAAATATTTGTAGCATATTTCCGTAAAAACTAACGATCTCGAAAGTTTTGTGTTTAGAAAATGTTGTTGTACAGCATTATCGCAGGTATAGTATTTTTTAAAACCAACCTAATGATGTATGAGTATATAAACCATTTAAATGTGAGTCTTTACATATGTATTACCACAAATGTTTAGGTACTTGAACTTTTTATAGAGAATTCTGGTGAAAAATTTAGTTTCTTATTTAGCACAGATTTGCCGCACATAGTCGACGAGCAAATTTTAATTAAGCGTTATAAGCATTATCAAATATTTGATATATACTCACTTCAACACTTAACAATCTACGTCATTTAAAGTGTAATGCGGTATCTCCTAAGATACGATCTGTAGTCCCCTTTGAAGTGCCGACACGGTTAAATTTAAGGCACTTGGCTCATTTGGGAGGCCAATTAAGCGCGAAAAGTATCGCGCACTCCAAAAACTGAACTTGTTTAAACAAGGTTAGTTAAAGGCTCATCAACATTGTTTACTTTCGTTATTTTTTACTTTTTTATGAAGTTATGATACAACAATTTCATAATTTTATGATTTCATTCTGTTAACTAAAAAAGAGTAATGACTTCAAGCCTTGTTCGGTTCACATAACTGTTTAATACTATTCGAGAAAGAAGTATGCACAAAGAATATAATTAATATTGGCAAAAAATTGTACTAAAATCAAATGAAAGTCAATATTGAAGAGAATTCGTTTCAGTATAATTATTTTTATTAATTAATTTATTTATACATTGCAATAGCACTAAAAACAGAATGTTTCGTTATAACATAAACTTAACCACGTCTTAATTATTGATGCAATGTCGAATACAAAAAAATGTTTTACACATGACACGAAATATCATGGTAGTAAAAAATCATGACATTCAATAAAAGCAATTCGTTTCATTATTAGAACGTTTTCAAAATTAAAATATAAATGTTAATAATTTTTACTTTTTTATCAAGTACATTAATCAAAATTTAATTCTCTTTCTTACCAATACTATAAGTAAATTCCTCGTACACTTTATTGCAAAACATTTAAAGCTGTCGATCCAACATCCGAGTCTGATGCATTTGCCAGTCATCCCTTCCATATAGAGTAGCCAGTATGATTTGTTTTGATCGGAATTTAATTAATTCCTGTTATTCTGCCAACCAGTAAATGTTTGATGGATTAAGTGCTGACATTCCTACAATCTACATTTATTTAGAATCTAGAGTTAGATATGTGTTATTTGTCTATAAACTTTCAACCTAGACACTGACATCTGACTATCTGTCGCTGTTTGTAACAAAAAAAAAAACATATTTATTAGGTAATGTCAAACGCACATCAAGCTTGACACTTTGGACTATTATTTTTGTGATTTTTATATAGTTGAAGTTAAATTTTCACTATGAACTTGACTTTGACTCTATATTGCATAACCCTTGAAATGATCTGATTTAAAAAACAGCTCTACATAAATGTGGATCTAAAAAAAAGTATGCATTAACGTGAAAATTCTACTTTCAAACTTCAAATACTATTCAAAACACGAATTTACAATATTTATTTGAATGTTGCATTTTGATTCCAGCTATGCTACTATCATCAATTACGAAAATGCATCCATGAAATCCTTACAACACGAGCATCAAAATAACCTCGACATTTCTCTTAAGAACTTGGGTGAAAGATGCACCTTTAATTAATTCCAGTGATTTCTAAAGAATGAAATTTCATTAACGTTTCATTTAACTGGAAAGAAAGATCTTCAATTAAAATGCTCCACCTACCTCACGTGTATGTACGAAACTTCACAATAAAAGGTTAAGAATCTTGCGAAAAATAAAAGTTCTCATTTCGCCTTAAAATGCATCCACTGCAGTCAACTTCGTGGGTGGCTGCGTTTTGTGGAAGCTTTAAATCAATGATCACGTGAGTTTATAGATAAGATACCACAATTTCGTTCCGCTTTGTCCACAATTACGAGAAGCACCAACGTATTATACTATTGATTATAATAACTACGGACCGATTAAAATCTTATAAGAAATTCTCAATAATTCAAGCTTAAGCTTTGAGATTCATTTTATTAATACGATTTTGGTCAAATGTTAATGAATTATTTATAAAAAAATCCTACCATTTCAACTGGGCTCCACACGATGGACTGCGCACTAATTTATTTAACTGTCTTTACTATAACAATGAATGAAACATGTTGCTGTACTTTTCAAATGTAATAAATGAACGACTATAGTAATTCGAGAAGGAAGTCAAAAGGAGAATTCAGCTTGGCTGGGCATCATTTGGGAAATTCTTTTCTTCTCGTCATCCATATCACAAAGTTTGACAACAAAAGTTGAAAACCTTCAGTGCGTTCTACCCTTTATGCAAAGCCGAGTCGTGTAGACTCACGATACGGCTAGTCTACAGTTAAAAGTTGCTCAACTATAGAACGGCTATGCTCGGAGTTTCTAGAAATGATAACGGAAGGATAGATTCGAAATGAGTTTATTCCACAGAGAACCAAAGTCTACGATGTAGCTGACAGAATAAGCAAGATGACAGGGCAATGGTCTGGCCATATTTGTTGAAGAACCGATTCCCGATGGGGGAAAAGAGTTTTTGAGTGGAGACTCAGCAAAGCTAGTGTAGGACGTCCTCTTCAGTCCTTTAATTCAGCTACAAAACGGCATATCTTATACGTTTAAGTCAAACATTTAAAACAATAAAATGTTACCTTGTGCGTAAAAAATTATGCACCAATTCAATGTAATGGTTGACTGAACTTGTTTAAGAAGAGTACAACCGAAGTCATTTCAAGTAGGTGTAATCTTGAAATTACTCGTATTTAAACAGTTTAGTGTTACGTGGGCTTGAAAAGAATGATTCAGTCGGTAATGGTTATGTATGGTAGCTGGTTATTTAACTGGCTATTGGTAAGATTCTCTGTCTATTCAGAAGCTTTTTGGTTATTTACCCACTGATATTGAGTTAACGGTTAACCCCAGGCACAGGATCTATGTTTATGACACATGATATCGCAGATGTTTAGCAGCAGTAACCATTTTTTATCAGGTGGTCTTTTCGTCGGTCTATTTGTCTATTCGTCGGTGTGTATATTATATTAAAAAACTTTAAATGTATTTTTCTCGTGATTCTATTGACTCCATTAGTATGTAGAGGTTTTTATGATAACTAACATCAATAATAGGAAGACATTTGGATGTAATAATTATAGTCCTAAATGAAAATTAATTTAGCAGTTTAATTTACCGGTATTACAATACATTTAACAAACGAGTCAAAATAATAAGAGAATAATTTGGGAACTTAATGAGAAAGTTACTATTCTGGTACTCATAGTAAAGGAAATCCCTTAGTTTGAGACCAGATTATTGGTGTTGATTATCTGGCACATTATCATTATTATTATCATAATAAAAACGTCATCTAAAGGTGTCAGAAACTACTACCGTATAATTCAGAATGTGTAATAAAGAAGATAAAACTAATAAGATAAATATAATGAGATTTGTGGGACCTTGGGTCCGTAACAGGTATTTCTTTTTAATCATTCGATTTTACATTTTAATAATAGTGATAAGCAAAATAATAAAGATTTCTTTAGTGTACTGCATGAACGTAATTTTTTGAGCGCAGAGCATTTTCAGTATGTGGATTGGGGACATCGCAAATCGAAGATGTTTGTAAACGTTCATTAATTACGTTTCTATTTTATTATCGCAGTACATTCGTAATATAACTTGTTTAATATATTCTATATGCTAATCTGCCAAATTTACCTATTGTATTTTTTAAAAATTAATAAATAAATTAAAGTTTTAATTGAATAAGCGAAACTACGACTAATATAATTAATATAATTGAGAATATAATTTATTTAACAAGTTCAAAATATTCATTTCATAATTTATAAGTAGATATCCACATTAGGCAGAGCTTGTATCGTAAATATCGAAAACCATTAAGTATCTGATTAGCATACACGACTGTCTACTACATTCTTACTTAAAAGTGTTAGTGATTCAATTAACAAAATTAGTGTCAGGGATGGTTTGAAATGCAATAATTTTTGGATATATTCTGCCCTGCTAAGCCGAAAGGCGCTATCTATACCGAGATACTTTTAGTTTTTTACTTTTTTTAATACCATTCCATAGCTATAATAATTTGTGTATAATGGTATAATACAAATAGCGCCATCTGACTTAAAAAAACCACTAAAAATACTTTGAAATAAAATACAATTACATAAAATGCAATTTATAAAAAGTCGTTTTTCCGAAAACTTACTCAGATTGAGATAGCGCTTTTCGGCTTATCAGGGCAGTATTGGTTTTGCCAAATCTTATAATGAGGTAAGAAATACTATGGTGTGAGTTTTTTAAGATATCAAGTGAACAACAAACAAGTCCTTGTGGTAGGCGACACGCCTACCCATGACGGTCGCAGTGCCACTCATGTTCACTTGCATTAAACTTAAGTATGATTAAATTATTGTTTAAATTTGTAAGGCACCCTTAATACAATGTTGAGTGTTTTTTTTGTAATACGTGAGGCGCACTATAAATTTCCGGAATGAATAAGGAAACAGTACTATAAATGGTCGGAAATTAATTTATTATTTCTCAAAATATTCTCCGTTTGCGTTAATGCACTTTTTCATGGGAATTAACCAATTTTGAAAACATTTATGCCACTCCTCCGTGATAATATCTGAAACATATTTTTCATACTTTTCGACAGCCTCTTCAGGTGATGAAAATCATTGACTGCCTAACTGGTTTCTAATTTTTGGAAATAAATAAAAGTCACAAGGTCCAGGTCGGGACTGTACGCGGGATGGCTCATAAGGTCCATGTTGTTCACCTTCAAAAATTCATTTGTCTGTTTGGCCGTGTGAGAACTGGTATTATCGTGGTGCAAGATGATATGGCGTTTACGGTTATTAAACGGGTATCGTATAATCATCCGCTTAGAGGCACTTTGCACGCGCGCCACTTTGGTTGGTTTCGGCTCATCTCGTAAGACCCATACGCTCGATTGCTGCTTTGTTTTGGGATCGTAACTATAAATCCATGTTTTGTCACCTATTACTATGTCCCACACCAAATTTGACGCCCCTTCGTTGAATCTGGTAAGTATGGCATTGTACCAAGTGACGCAATCCGTTTTTTGAGCCTCAGTCAAATGTGTGGGATCCACCGAGAGCACAGCTTTTCCACACCCAAATGTTTATGTAGTATTGATTGTACTTGACTCATGCCTATGCTTAAAGATGCTCGAATCTCAAGGTATGTCACATGTTTTGTGCCGGTCTCTTTTGATCAAAGGGCGCATAGCATCGACGTTTTTGTTGTTCACAGCACTGGACAGGCGACCATCACGAAATTCGTCACTGAGATTCACACGACCGTGTTTGAATTCTGCAAACCACCTATAAATAGTCGTCTTGCATGGTGCTTCATCGCCAAAAGCAGATTGAAGCCGAGCGAAGCTCCGCTAAGCTGTTACATTACACTTAAATTCGGAGAAAATTATAGTACGAACATTTTCACGAGTTAAATCCATGGTGATGTAGACAACCAATTTCTAAAATGACGCCACAATGTAAAATCAAGTGACAGTCAGATGAAACAAACTGTATTCTACAGCCAAAGAGTTCCATTTTCAAATGTTGTAATTACTTTTTAAATATTGTTTATGCAAGTGGCCAGTTCTGGAAACTTATAGAGCGCCCTATATATCAAGTGACGAATACGTTGTGCCTCTGTTGGTATGCTACACGCTTGTCACTTGTGCCACTCAGAGATTTAAATCGCAAAGGTCTGAGGGGCAGTGCCACTGCGCCTATCATCCTGAGACATAAATTGACAAGCCCCATGTGCCTGTAATTTCACCAGCACCCTGGCTGTTCAAAACCAGAATGCAATAATGCTCAGATTATCGCTTGACGGCAGAAATAGGTAAGGTGGCAGTACTTCCCTGGACGCACTCTTTCACAAGGAGCTCTACTGCTGCTAAAAGTAAACTAGAGTGTAGGCTTTTTATATTTATATTTTAACTGTATCTTTACTTTCGTTTAGTAATTTTGCATTCAAAATATCGTAAATACGCTTTAGTGTCCGGCTGATACTGGTGCAGATGCTGAGAATTAGGGTATCTAAGTATACCATGTTGTAGTATTGAAATGCTGTCAGGTTTTTTATAACACCTTGTATATTAGTCAAACAAAACCAGTAAAATCAAAATTTACGAACCACTTTAGTAATTGAAATGTCAAAAAAATATCTCAATAAGCGACGTTCGTTTACGGACGATTCAAATCCCCGTGAGAAAAGACAGCCGATTCGATACGAAACAAATACGATACTCTACCACAACTTACACTAACAGCTTATATACAAACAATCTGAGACAACGACTGTTTGAAAACTGGTTATGCAAACGCAAATATAATTTTGTCACAACGTGTCTCATCACAAACAGATCAGACCATCTTAAAACGTCGCCCGTGAGAATTAATTTCGAAGTGTAATGACCTTCCGAACTAATCTCTGACATCGATGTGGGAAACTATACTAAATATTCACTCACTCATCTATTTATTCATTCTTTATACAGTAACATAATGAAGAGAATATGTTTGTCGGTAGACATTTATTACTCTTGGATGTATCAAACAGCTTTTATCTCATAAAAGTAACACGAAGTAATTGAAACAAATTATGTATAAATGAAATTTTATAACTCTCCTATTTATATATAAAGAAAGAAGTTATAATTTCGTCCGTGGAATATTTAAACGTCTCTCATAAAAAAATATTATTTAGCAGATGGGACCTTTTAACTCTAGAGGATGAACCTACAACAGTCTACCGATAAATTTATACAAAAATGGTCGATTTGGCATATAATAACTTAATTTGGCATATAATGATTTATTTTCTTCATAAACATAATAGTTACTTACATAATAGTTAATTAGTTAGATATCACATTATGTTTGTAAGAATCTGGTACCTAAACTAAGCAGAAGCTTGTAATATAAAAACCAGGTCCCTCACTTCAGATATCGATTCTACAATAAAACATTGGAGAAATTCATGAACAAAAATACAATTAATGATTAGGTTAAAGTATCAGTAACTCACTTTTATATATATACATATATATAACAAAAACTAAGATACTGAATACAAAACAAAAATAACAATCGCATAAACACTTAGAATGACATACAAGTTGACATTTCAGTAAACGAATAAAGGAGTATAGACTTGTAGTTTTTGCCGTGGAATGTCACAAAAATCAAACACAACATATCGCCACCTCACTAATGAAGTGAAACAATTCGAAAAGTAACATTTTTGGGAAATCGATAAAATTACCTAGCTACAATTAATCTTCCATGTACATTGTAGATTGGTAACATTTCATGCATCAGCATAGGGCTAATAATTTGTTAATAATTGCTCGACGCGAACAAAGTCATGGGAATTAATTAGTTTGTCAAATTAATAGGTGCTATTTAAATTTTGATGTGTCGTAGCTTCCTATTCTGGCTCTTTAGATTAATTAATACCAATTGGGACCGCTCGGATTGTGGACCGAGCTATAAATTCGGTAATTATTTAGTGGAATGGTTAATTAAATATGCTTCATAATTTATTTTTGTAAGATATATATCCGGTGTTCATTTAACGAGAAATGGTTTATTGGAAATACAGCACTTTACACATTTTAGTGTAAAATTATTACAACTTAAAAAAAAATATTATTATGACATGCTTACTTAATAAAATAAAAAAATAATAATTGTACCTCGTAAATAAAATTACCAAGTAATAATATACACATTTTTCACTTAAGCAACTGCAAAAACAATAATGGCACCATAAATCAGTCTATCCACATTTACAGGAAAGAATAAAACACAATCCAGACGCGTCCCGTTAACACAAGATCTGCATTTCCTTGCTTAGGAATGTAATACGGCCTAATTGAATATAACCCCGGCCTGCACAATAACGGTAACAACGTGCCTCTCTCCTAACTGTCAGGGTAACCACAATGGCCTTAGTTATCCACTAGAATGCTGTATCGGAGTGCTACATCACAGTAAGTAACAAAATGTAGGTGTATAGATATAAAGACAACTAAAAATAAAATTTTGTTGTACCCTTAAATTAAAAAGCGTTTAGAGTTTTTCTTACCATAATTACAATCATTTATACCATAAAGAAATACTGATAAAATAAGTCTTTTAAAATTCATATTAAAATTTAGTGTTACGTCTATTTAAAAACACTTATTATTAATGATGTAACGTTATCATAAATATCTCTAAATGATTAGTGACTTTCATTAACTGTACATCTATCTATTAGTGGTGCTAATTCTATATCGTTTTTAGAATTTAGTGTAAATTAAAAAAAAAATTGTTACGTCAAATTGAATGTCAATATATTTCAGAAATTTAAATAAGTATATAATATATATAAAAGAATAATCACATATCGAGTTCTTAGGTTTTCGCGATTGTTACACATAGGAAATGATACTATTTTTCCGGATTTAAATCGCGTATATTTGTTTTTTCAAATAAACCGACGTTTCGGGCCCTTTACAGGTCCCATGGTCACGGTTGACTGAGGTGGTACAGTCTTCAACCAGTTATGTCTAATATTAATGCAAACCACCCTATTTTTTCACTATAGTTACAATAGTTATTAATTAAATACCTTATTTTTAATCTTACAAAGAAAACATTCCAATTTACGCTACATTAAGTTTTACAAATTATTTTATTGAATGAATTTTTATTAAGTTTCATTTATTATTAATTATTAATAGAAATTAGAATAAACTAAAACATATTAATTAGTACTGCAGTCTTATGTCTGTTGGGGATTTTTCATTAGAGGAAATACTGGATCCCAAACTGGTGGTACGGAGAAACCATCTTCCCTGTCGAAATTAGGATGATTTTTAATTTCAATGTCCTCTTAATAAAAATTCATATTGTTAGATATCGAACTTCTTCTGCAATAATCATATATATTGAAATAGACAACTTATTTTGAAATACGAGAATGTTTCATTTTATCGAATTTTACACACACAAATCTATAACGTTTACGTTCTGTCTATATCACAGTCTATATTCTATAAGTTTCACAGACGCCCTCCATAAAAAAAACAGTACTGTGGAACCCAAGATAGGTAACGCAATAATATAGAGTGTGTATATATTTAGTGTCAAAACGTGGATCCATGTATAAACAAATTATTAAATCAATATTATCGCAGTTATTTCACGTCATATCAAATAGCATCTTCCATTGTTTGTGATACGAGTGTAGGATTGATGTTTTAAGATATTTTAAAATAATTTTGTCGCTGAGTGTACTGCACTATTTCTTCACATGTTCTAAGCTTCCTCTCCGCTAATCCGTCACCTACATTATACATCTTACATACAAAATCATTGGCATTACTACGAAGCCCCATAGACGTGTAATCCGATACACTAGCGGGTACAAGAAACCGCCCGCGGGTGGTCCCGCGTTTGAACGTCTTCCCGCAATTAACGAGCTCACTCATTATGCATGTAAGTGTATCGATGTGACGTGTACAGGAAGTGGCAAAAAGTCTATGTTAGTTTTAAAGTCCAAGACACGATGGCGTAAATGAGTTTAAGATTTTTTTTCTTTTCATATACATATTATAGTTTACTTGAATTACTCTTAATTAATCTTGTAAGTTGTTAGATATTTGTTGACTTTCATTACAAGCAAACGTCAAAACTAAACTTGTATAACCATAAAAACATTTTAAATTAAAGAACCGAACTGCCTCCGTGGCCGAACGGTTACCATGCCGGACTGCCACGCAGAGGTTCCAGGTTCGATTCCCGGGCCGGGAGAAATAGTTGTATGGCCTACAATTATTTCTCTCGTGAGTTTGGGTGTAATTTGTGGTTGTCTATGTGTGTGTCCATGGCACCCGCGACACAGGGTTTCCCTAGTGCGGGGCTATGTTGAGTGTATGCGTCAGATGTCTTATTGAAAAAAAAAAATTTTTATAATGTCATGTGAAGGGGACGAACAAGTCGTACGGTTGGTGGCAAGTGATACGCCTGTTCATTCAGAGGTTTAAATCACAATGATCTGAGGGGCACTGTCACTGCGCTCGTCATCCTGAGACTGTTGACAAGTCCCATGTGCCTATAAGTTCACCTTCAAAACCGGAACGCAATATTGCTGACATTACTGCTTGGTGGCAGAAATAATTACGGTGGCAGTACTTCCCTGGTCGAACTATCTCACAAGGAACTCTAATGCTACTAAATTTGATGAAACAAATGTTGTGTTAACCGTCTCCGTGACCGAACGGTTACGTTTGTCACGCAGAGTTCCCAGGTTCGATTCCCGGGCCTGGAGAAATATTTGTATGGCCTACATTTATTTCTCTCGTGAGTTTGGGTGTAATTTGTGGTTGTCTATGTGTGTATTCAAGGCATCCGCGACACAGGGTCTCCCTAGTGCGGGGTTATGTTGAGTTATATGTTCTATATATATATATTCTATGTTAAGAGATTTTGTTAAGATAGACGTGATGGCTATTAGTTACAAATGAAACACAGTTCAAACAATGTTGGCCTAAGTAATGTAAACTTTGAACTTTGTATCTTTTAAGATTTACGATCAGTCAGTCGGTACTAAGCAAATCATAAATGCCTCACTCTATTGTTTCGACGCCACCTTGTTATCTGTAGTTATAAATGAGCCGGCTCGACCGCTGTTTAATTTAAATATACTTTTGCAATTGTCTGTAATTGATGTAAAATAGTTTTGAAAGGCGAATTAATAGTTTAAATTGTGTTAGCCAATAAGAAACGCATAGTGATACGGAGATAAGAGAAACTTGTTATCAGGTGTTCAAATAGCGTACGCAAGCAAAAAAATCATGCAAGGCTGTTTGAAAGAATTGTCGATGCGTGCGTTGCAGAGGTATATCATTACGAAACGGTTTATGATCAGATAGGTTGTTATCCGTCGAAAACGAATTCGATCGCTTCTGAACGTCACAATGAGGTTGAGCAATATAAAGTTATAATTATTATTGAAGAACGTTTGCAACTCGTGTCGTTAGGATCGGTATCTGTGTAACAAAGCGGGTGACTCATCAAGGCCCGAGGTGAAGGCGGCTATCCCTTGACCGCTCCCAGCAGCCTTGCTTTCGACAAGTCGATCAAGAGATAACGATTGATTCGCCATTCAATATTACTGAAATAAACAAGATACTTACGCTGCCGATTATTGTCCCGATGACTCATTTTATCCTTATGATTACTTTTTAAAATTCACGTCATTGCCATCTTTTTTATTGTTTTGCTCTGTGGCAAATGTGAAAACTCAGAATCGCAAGGTATGAAGATAGCCTCGCTCTTTGTGAATCAAGTGCGTTCATGTCAAGTTCGACATATCATTTAGCAATCGGTATTATTGTAGGTGCTGCAGATGTGATGTTATCTCATGTCATTTGAAGGTCAATTATGTCCTTTAGGGATTGAGTTTAATGGCTGTCCTCTTCAGAGTGATGGTGATCGTATCGATCCATTAGGTTAGCCCGTACACTTACGCAACACAAGTGTGTCGTTAGTATAAAGAATGATGCATAAAACTGGCTAGTAATCTTAACAGCGATCATCCAGATGTGTTTGTTGGCAAGAGAAAAAAAAAGTGATGCGTCTGTGAGCACGCGCATACCGCGATGGTATCGCGTCGCCCGGGGGCGTTACGAAAACCACTTACCTATCGGATGCTATCGCCGAAGCATACCATTATTTTGGCTACTCCGTATTCAAATTATAATTCTAATTTTCTGTTTTATACTTTTGTTTTTAACGACTTATTGAGGTATAGTTTCGAAAGTATAATTTGCAAATGAGATGATTTAGGTGACGTGAATGACGATTGATTGAAATCACTAACATTTATTTCAAGTTAATAAGCTTTTTCTTGAATTATTGACATCCTCATAAGGCCCCGCGTACGTCACAATATAAACCCAGGCAATATTATTCCTATGGTGAAGTAAACGCCCAATATATATTATAACGAAAATATCGCATTCAAACTTAGCATTACATGCTCTATTTGACCATTGCCATAAATTTTTCATACAAAACTGAGGTTTTGAACTTGAAGGAGGTATGTTTTATACATAGTTCAAATGATATTATCCAGTTTGCATTTTTACAACTAATTATTGCCTAAACATGAACATTTTACGATAAAAAATATACTCAGTATGGTGTATGTTTTATCGTAAAATGCGGCTTCCTTTGTGATACGCGATACTCTTTTGTTTTTAATCAACCGCGATTACCAATAGCACCCGTTAGCTGATCCATCATGGCGATTAGAAAAATGCGTTGCGGTTTTTTTCATACCGGTTTACATAACGAAATGCCTATTGTGAGCGTTCCTCCTCAGCTGGGTTGCTCATCAATTTAATATGCATACGCTATGACAAATCACCGCCTATCAACTGTGTTGAAACACGAGGACACATTGTGCAAGTAAAGAAATTAATGCAAAGCTTTTTTTTGTTTAAGTGAGATGTTATAGAGGTGAGTAAGTTGATGCATTTGTGTGAAAACGTTTGGTGTATTAATTTTGAAGAAGTTGAATTATCTTAGTTCTTAGCTTTTCGCGATTGTTATACTTTGAAAATTACAGTCAGTCAGCTTAGTCAGCCGTGACCACGGGACTTAGAAAGGTTCCTAAAAGATGGTTTGTTTGAAAAAAACGAATATATGTTATTTAGATCCACAAATTATTTCATTTTCAATCACATGATTTTTGTAGATATTCTTACGAAATACGCTTCGCCACGTTTATATGGCGAGCGGCTAGGGTGTGGAATTCTCTGGCCGCAGACTTGTTCCCCGGACGCTATAACTTGGACCTTTTCTAGGCGAGAGCGAATAGGAATTATTTAGGTGTGCATACTACATCGCCGATCTCATTGTCACTTTCCATCACGTGAGATGGAGGTCAAATGCGCACTTATTTTTATATATATAAATAATGCTTAGGGCATTATTTTATAAAGATATGGTAGGCATGAAACTGCCCAGACTTATCACCGAAGCCAGCAGCTTAGAATTAAGCGTTAGACGATCAGTAGTAAAGTTGAACATTGGATGGAACACACGGTATCATGAAAAAAATCTACGCCACTCTAACACAATGGCGCATATCATATGAACTATACATTCGTGGGAAGCATGGGCATGTGTCGATGCTGATTTTGATACAAAAGTGAGTGTTTTGTTTTTATTTTGTTTAAACGTATTATTTTATCCAATTTTGGTGAATGAATTTTAAATTAAATTGTATCAGTACGACTTTACTGTATTATGCACTTTTTAATTTTGTATTGTGATTTAAATTTTGATACTACATTCAACATACGAAGGGTGCAGCGAAAGAATGATGTAAGTCACTTGAGGAGAATTTGAAAAATTTTTAAATATTGGTGGAAAAAAACACGCACAAACACTACTTGAAACAAAGTCAATGCTGACCACATGCTGGCCTAAATGTATGTAACGATATGTAATCTATTTTAATTAAAAATATTCATAAATCTTTTTTAATTTTTTCTACCACTTATGTAGTCGCAAGCATTTTTATGACTAAAAGTAAAAGCTAATTTTTCAAGACATTGAACCTTGTTAGCCTTTTTCTGATTAAGGCAAATTGCGCTCAGCGTTTACCGAACTAGATGGCGGTACAACCTTAAAACGTGTATTGATCTGGTCACTTCATATAATGATAACATAGAATAATTGTAAATAATTAATGTTATAGTATTTGAAATTATAGTTAAGTTACCTGAATTAGTAATTATAGTTAAGTTATGTAGTACCCTTACAGGGTTCATGTATTCGAATCTTTTATTGTAATTTTAACCGACTTTAAAAAAAGGAGGAGGTTATACTTTCGGGTGTATGTATGTTTTCAGATATCTCTGTCAATTGTGGATTGATTTTGAGAATTCTTTTTTGTTTCAAAAGACGCACTCCCGTGGTGGTCCCATTGTTACCAAGTAAGAATCCTAGATAAGATAAGATAAGATAAATTTATTTCAATATATGATTTAATCTAATACAATTATAATGAAAACAATGTAATTGAAGATAAAATATTAAAATAAACAGTAAAAAACAAAAAAAAAAATCTAAATTATATACAATAATCATGGTAAAATTAAACATTTTAATCTTAGTGCCTAATAGTGCAATTGCGATGCTTAAACTAAGTACATGTGTACCTGTATTTTAGGCATAATAGTGCATTTTTCATAACAAAGCTTAAAAAAATAAAGATTTTATAAATTTAACAAATAAAAGATAAGTAGTTAAACATTACTTATTATATAAATATAAATTATGAAATAACTTCCAACAAGTCCTCGGTATCATTGTAGGTTTTATCCTATGAGGGGATTCCATGTAAATCGAAGGAAATCCTGAAATTTTATGGGCATGTCCGTATACACACACAGGTATTCACCAATTTCTCCAAGAATGTGCCCCGATTTTGAAAACTCTTTTTTTATTTCAAAGGGTACTTACTAATGCTGTTCCGGGTTTCGTTTCGGTTATCAGAAATTACTAGTTATTTTCTACAAATAAAAGTCGACTTTTCACTTGACACAACACATGTAATCAATAAATCACCGTCGTCGTGACAACCAGAAAAGAAAATACAAAATGTGCGAAGGAGTCTGTAACAGTCTCACACCAAGATATCAGAATCTGATGAGAGGATCCCACGGAAAATGAAAGAAGCCGATAAGCAAACTTGAGATCGGTTTTTTTGCGTGAAAAAGTCAGAATATGAAACACCTTTGACAAATAACACACAAACAATTTTGACAAAACAATTAATTAATAAATTATGAAAACATAACGTATACTTATCGAAACCGAGCATTGTAATTGGATGGCGGTTTAACTTTCTGATTTGTGACAAATATCTTGCTCTCCACGCGTCGTATAAATGGCTTCATGCGTATAATTTAGAACATAAGTTGCAGTTCTATTTTTAACGTATAGATGTAATGACAACAGAAGATCAATGTCGAAACCTATGTGGACAAAAACAATTGCACAACATATAAACTTAATACAAAGGTATAATATTTACGGTTTTTCGCATGCCACATTATCTTAAAATCAGGCTTCATGTGGAGCGTAACAATGAAACCATTATTGTAAGTTGTTTTCTTTATTTCGCCTCTCAAGGTGATGTTTTGACTGATGTAATTGGTTTATGAGTACTCATCGTTCATTTTGGTTCTGTTGTTATTAATTTTTGTATGTTGATCGTGTTTTGTTTTGCTGAACAGTTGACATTCTTGAGTGCCTATGGTTCTATTGTTTTTTTTTATACTTTTTACTCATCTAGAAAAGATACTTGTGAAAATTCTACACATTATAATATAATATTCAAACGTACAACATTTGAAAACAGGAATAAACGCGTTAAAACAATTTAATAGGTATTTTCATACCTACCTATTTTCCAGACTACCACCAGGTGGCACTGACCGTGGTCACGGGCAGCCTAGTGGTGCAGTGTTACGTCTTTGTCATCAGATGGACTCAATCATTGTCAAATGTTGTTCAATGCAACGCGAAAGTTTTAAAGCTAAAAATTTGCAAACGCTTAAAAACATTCACCAGTCCTTCGTCATTTCAATATTAAACGGCAATATTTTTTAAATGTTACATCAGGTAAAAGAACGCGATACTTATGTATTATACGTACTTATTTATAGCTACACTAGATTGCATAAAACCCTGTCATACGACCTGCAGTCCGTAGATGATCTGAACTTAATAATTACAAGTAATATTCTTCAATTATCCTCAATGACTTGGTATACATCGACCATTATATTGCACCTAACTGCACCCACAATTATTATTGGCCGCGTATTTGGTGCAGAGGACACACCCAGACTCGTTAGCGGCTAACCTTATGCTGTGTTCAAACTATGCAAATAGCTTTGTCCAGGTTTTTAGTTCATAAAATCTTAAGTTCAACTAGGTACTTGTGATTTCATCTGGTTTTTTTATAGCATATAGAGAGACCTAGTGCAACGAAATACACAGGAGTCACGAGCCTGGTAATGAATTTGTGATGTAAGGAATACTTTCTTGTGTTGAAAATTAAAAGGTTGATCTGTAGCTTAGTTGGTAACAGCGGTGGTCACGGTGTGACAACGGGCGCTGGTTCGAATCCAGTCAGATCGAAGGAATTTTCTTTGTGTTTTTCGATCTTTGTATATAATAATAACAACCGGAGTATTTCTACAAAAAAAAATAATACCATGGTTGTAAAAACATTATCATAACATTATATTCAATAAATATTAGCAGGAACGACGACCTGTGAATAAAATCTACGAGCAATGTACGAACTATAAGTGACATGTTTTATCTATCTACATCTACATATACCAGTCTGAAAATCAGTATCGCGTAGCATATATCCACAAGGATTAAACTGAGTCTGTTCCTTCCACGCACTGTTGTTGTTCCGACAATATTGTTATGTGTTCTGTTTTGTATTATTGTGTGTGGTAAATAAATGCTTTAAAACTATAGTGAAATACGTAATTATGATGATAGTCGTTTCAGCTGAAGTACTTTTCTCTGTACAACTATATTTCTATCGATACAACTTATTTTGTTGATACTATTTTAGTCATACTTAAATCACCAACGCATTATCTATCTCCGTAGTAATATTTATTCATTGAATATCATGAAGTTTTTGCGACCATGATTTTCATATATTTTTATGTGCAAATAATCTACCCCATTATTATTATTCATACAAAGATCGAACACAAAGAAAATATTCCTTCAATCTACCTGGACTCGAACCAGTGTTAGTTGCCATGCCGAGGTCACTATTCTTAACCAATGGGCTACAGATCGGGTCAGCAAGATCTAAACGCAAAGCATATTCTACTATCTAATAAGTAGATAAGATATCTTTTAATAAGCCGTGGTAGCCTAATAGTTTCACCTACCGCCTCTGAAGCATAGGCCGTAGGTTGGAATCGCTTGCACTCACACATTGGAAATTTACCATGAGCTTTTCGGTGAAGGGAAACATAGCGATGAAACCTGTACGTCGAGGTTCACCACCTTCAGAAAGCGTGTGTAATCCCCAATCCGCATTGGAACAGCGTGGCAGACTATGGCCTAAAACCGTCACCTCACAGGAGAACCATGCCCAACAGTAGGACGTTACAAACGGGTTGATCGTGATCATGACAACATATCTTTTAAAAGCAATTATTGAACTTTTACTAACATGCATGTACGACTAAATTAAATGTAAACGCGTTTAACTCTCTAGCTTGTACTAAGTCTAAGCTGTGTTGCGCGAGCGCATTGTATGTTAAGCGAGCACTTCGTCTTTCACGCCAGTGCTAGTCGATTTATTGGTCGTCGCGCCCCTCTGGTGACACGGCTATGTCTGTCTCTAGGGCCTATTGGTTATGCCATGTAACCTTCTTATAAGGCCTGTTTGCCTGTAATGTGTAGTTAGAATGTGGGTTATTTAGGTTATAATATCAGTACAGAGTAAGTATATGTGATATCAGTGTAATCTGGACTCAATAATAGACGTAGTAAAATAGATATATGAGTAATTAGATATGTCAGATAGGATGTGTGTAGGTTCATGAGAAGTGTTAATAGTTATTGATGGCCTCGGTGGTCGAGTGGTTTGTAGACCGGTTTTCATGTTGTCGTCATCTGTGAGATCTCGGAGGTCCCACGTTTGATCCCTGACCGGGTCAATGTAGAAAAACGAACTTTTCTATATTGTCCCTGATCTGGGTGTTCGTGGTGCCGTAGTTGTTTTCGATTTCCACAAGTGATGATTAAATTATTTTCGAATCAGGGCGATCTATATGATGTTGTTGTATTAAAATTACAACTTCAATACAAAGGCAATCATTTCGATACCGTTATGTTAAGATTAATTTCCGAAATGTAATTTACTTACAAAATAGCAATAGAACCACTGCTTTACCTTGAATTTGCGTAATATGGTCGTACCTGGGAGAAGAAAAAAATCATTGGTACATGCGGTAAATTATTTTGAAATTCACAACTACAAACTTAATTGAACAAATTTTTATTATCTTTCTATAAATATCACACTCTATGGGTTGATTATATTCACAAAGTCGAATTTATAACAAAAAGTCGATTTTAATTCCATTTGCAGCCACACTAGAGAAGTATGTCAGAAACGTAGTAAATCGAGTTTCGTCTCTGCCTACATCATTCAAAAACAGGAATGATAGTATGTATGTAATTCCATATTACTGGATCACCGTCTTGAATTGCTTCACAATCTTTACGAATAACAGATTGTTGTACTTGTTATTGGCATCAGGACGAACTTGTTACACAGAAAATGCAACCTCTATAAGATACTACGAATAATCTTCTAACACAATGTACGATCAACCAGCCCTTGCATATAGGCACGCGTTATATCTTTACCTTGTATCTGATTAATAAAGCCTCCGTCAGTTCCATTGGAGATATCAATGGTATGTGTTGAGAGGCGGACAATAAGCAATCGGTACTATATAACGCCTATCGTGGATATTTCATTGCAAGGATACATTGTTCTAGGTTACAGAACTGTATTAAAGATATTTGTGGTATAGCTTTGAATTATTTTAATTAGACGTGTCGTGAACTCAAAATATGAAATGTGATATTATTAAATAAGAGTCATCTTTTGTCATATGAATAAATTATAGTCTTATGAAATGGAAAAAAGAAACCTAAAAAAATTTTTTTGTGCAAGGCCTTTTTATGTTTCTATACGGTGTTTATGCTACCAAAAAAGTACTTAACCCCGTATATATAATTTGAGACATTTTCTTTGTGTCAAGGAGCCAAAGACTATAAAGTCGTTAGACAAAGTTCATTCAAGAAACAAATAAAAAATAGGTACAATGTTACATTCTGGTGATCATAGTACAGAGAGTTCTCTATTTTGAGACCAGTCATTTGGTGCGGCTGTCTGGCACATTATTATTATTATTCCATAGAAAAAATTAAACAATAAATCGTATCAAGATCTTTCAGACAAATAGTGGCTATACCTTTTGTTTTCGTCGCTACCAAACTCAAAATTCACAGTGTACTTTATAAAGAAGGCCGGTTTCATCAGCTCTGTTTTAACAATAGACTAACATGCGCTCCCTGACACGATCCCCGAGGCGAGGTTCACCTTTGACCTGCGCCCGCGCCACGTGCTGCCTCCCCGCTGATTGGCTCAGCGAAAGTGAGCACTCATCGTTTTGTAAGTCTTCGCTCTATTAGGATTGCCTCCAAACAAAACACGACCGCATTGTATTGATGATTGATTTTTTTTTTCAAGGGTCAGAACAGATAAGAAACATGAACAGATGATTTGAAAGGTCTATTGAAGATGTTCTGTTCTTGACTTTTTATGAATGGAAATAGCATTTATATCCGATTGATGTGTTAGTTTAAAAATGATGAAGCGAATTTCATATATAGTCAAAGAACTTTTATCGACTACATCGGATATTTCAATTACTATATGCAATATAACATTCGAGAATTTACATCACATTTTCATCCTCTATAACAAAGGCTTGACTGTTCGAATTCGCTACGTGAGTCCATCTTGCAGAATACTTATTCTAAAGAGTGTCGGCTATACAAAGCCTTACCAAAACGTTTTAATAATATCTCGACATTTATTGAGTGCATTATGTTTGTTGTTGCGTGACTATTTTCGATTCAATATCGATGGAAATGTGATCACGCTCAGCCTTCGGTCGTGTGCGACAATTTTAGTTCCATTCGCATTGTTCTGTGACATTTTAGCCTTGCTAATGACAAGCAATTTTAGTTTTGAAACAACACATTAGACGAATTTATATTGTATTTTAATTTGCCCCAAATAGTTCAGACAACGACAATTTAAACGCTTGTCTAACAAAATGAGGCACGACAGTTAAGAGTAACCAAATAAGAAAATTGAATAAGGAAGATACACTGCTATATTCCTCCTACAAATAACGTAAGCTATATTGTAGTAGTAGAGTCCTTTCTGAAAGAGTTCGTCCAGTGAAGTACTGTGACTGTATTTATTTTTGCCGCCAAGCAGTAACGTGAGCATTGCTGCGTACCGGTTTTTTTTATAATGTCAAGTGACGGGACGAACAAGGATAATGGTGTCTCAGAGTGATGGGTGCAACAGCAGTGCCCATCAGATCTTTGTAATTTAAAACTCTAATTGGCACTGCTGTTATGGACAAGCGTGTCGTTAGGCACACGACTTATTCGTCCTGTCACTTGGTGTCATAAAAAAGCTAATGAAGCTAATGGTTCTTTATTCAAAAAGAAGCAAAAGAACGAAACGAGGGCTTCATTAAATAGAATTGCGGCAGGGTACCCGATTAATAAAAAATAAGACAAAAAAATGAGATAAAACCGATAAAAAGGAAAAAACGTATATTGGGCAAAGTAGCTATTAAAGTGAATCTCTAGTTCGATATAGAAATTTCACATATATTTTTGTACAATAAATGGGTTTTAAGATAAATAAATGACCTTCAGAGTTGGTTAACGGAGTTTCAACACCCTTGTGTTAACCAACTCTGAAGGTCAGGAAGAAGTTGGAGCCGAGGCTCCGGTATTTTCGAATTTTTGTTATTTCCGCTCAGCTGCAGAGCTAGTTCCTTTGTTGGTATTCTGGAAGTAGAATATCGCATAAGATATCCCACATATACGCTGTACTTGCTGTTTATTTAATATCGACCTTACCAAGGGCTTAAGTCTAGAATAACAAACAACGCTTACAGGCACCCAAGGGTAACAGCTTACAAGATTTGCTTGTTAATCTCCATCTTGTCATCACGCGAACTGTCAATGGACTGTCAAACGAGCTGTCAAGCGGGCGGTACTGACGTGACAAAGACAGCAAGAGATGTCAACGTCCGATGTGATCTTCTAATGTATTTGACACATCCGCTTTTAACTCTTCTCAAAACTAGTTTTGTTTTGTGCATTTTTAATTACAAACAAATGAAAGTTGATTTGTTGGTTCGTTATTAATAGTTTTTAAACAATGATATGAACATATCTAAATTGTATGAGTAAACTAAATAGGCAGTAATTAGTCTTTAGATAGAACATTCAACAAACAGTTCCGTTTTCATACAAAAGCTTATTGCATGAACTTTGTACAATCTTTAGTGTTGCACTAACGCGCCAATCTAAGATTTCATTTGTTTGAATATAATCAAAGTGTTTGAGTTAAATGACCTACATTTTCTTACAAAGTTTTTCATTCAAATATAATTTTACTTTTAAAAGTAAATTCGGCTTAATTGTATTGTGTTTATATTAACAAAAACGAGACACAATAATTGAAAACACCATATACACTTTATAAATGAACCAAGTACATTTCAACATTTTTCAGCTAAAAAAACTTTTGTATAAAAACAGCATTAAAATGTCTCGCCTTAAATTTATTTAAATTGTTTCATTTTTTTATCATAAACAGTAAGAAAACAGTCAGAGGTTTAGTATGGCAAAACACATAGCTTTTTTATTTTCCATATTAATTTATAATAAATGTTGTAACGTCGCTTGAGTAAAACTATAAAATAATATTGCTTCAGTTTTACGTGTACTATTTTTTTATTTTTAGTGCAATTATACCTGTTTTTTATTTAACTGACTTTCAAAAAAAGAATCTTTATATAGATAAGGTGTTTCGGTAGAGAAAAAATAAGCTTAATTTTTATACGTACTTAATCTAAATGTATTAAACAGTCGAGTCTATTTTCTAATATTTTTGTTATGATACTCAGTGACGGGACGACTACGTGGCGTGCGCCTGATGATAAGCGACAAGCCTAACAACGAACTTAGAGCCTTATTCGCAATGACCTGAAGGCCACTGCGCCCGTGACCATGAGACATAATGTTAACAAGTCTCATGTGCCAGTAATTTCACCGGTACCCTTACCTTTCAAAGCCTGAACTCAGTAATACATACACAAGAAATCTATTGCTACTAATATATATATATATATTATTCCAGTATTATATTATTCCATTATATATAATTCCAGTAGACGGGACGAATAAGTCGTTCTCCTGGCGGTAAGCGACACGCCATGGGATATAAGTTAACAAGGTACATACATGTGCCTGTAATTTCACCAGCACCCTTACCTTTTAAAATCGGAACGCAATAATAACGCTCACTTTACTGCTTGACGGCAGAAATAGGTAAAGTGGCAGTACTTATATTAGAAAAGACCTATGCGAAGCATTCGACTGTGTCAATTAACTCGTAATACCAATCAGTTTAAGAACAACAAGTTCAAGAAGTGTACTCGTGGCTAGTGGGGCTTGGTAATCTCTATTTATATCACTGGGAAAAATTTCGTTACGGTATGTATATATATCATGAAGTATACGAAATGATATATCTATAAACTTGAACATCATAGATCAAATTCAATGGTCGAACGGGTGGTGCAACGCGTTTAGAATGATTTATGACGGTTCACAATAAACATCATCCGTGAATCTGTTCATTCATAGCCGATAATAAATCTCTTAACAGCCTATTAAGATTTATATTAAATAACGCTCATTTACACGTTTACGGCCTGGAGCGAAAACTTTAATACTATGAAGTTCTTTCTCACCCTTTTTCTCTCTTTCTTTCTTTACTTTAGTTCCATTATTTGGGGCCTCTAGTTAATTTTTACTTCAGGAGTCTAGGTCTCTAGTATATTAAACTTATTTTCTACCTAATAAGATACGAGTAATAATATTTTTTTAGCCATATAAAGGTGGAACGCTGCTAACATCTTGGGCACCCTGACACGGGGACACAATTTTGTTGTTTTTCTTTTTTTTTTGTAATAGTAGTTGACGGGACGAACAAGTCGTGCGCCTGAAGGTAAGTTACACGCCTGTCCATAATAGTTGCAGTGCCATTTAGAGCTTTAAATCACAAAGATCTGAGTGGCACTGCCATTGCGCCCGTCCCCCTGAGACATAAGTTGATAAGTCCCATGTGCCTGTAATTTCACTAGCAACCTTACCCGTCAAAACCGGAACACAGTAATACTGACATTAGTGCTTGGCGGCAGAAATAGGTAAGGCGGCAGTACTTCATTGGACGAACTCCGTCACATGGAGCTCCATTACTACTGAATATAATTTAGTTCTAGTTTTACTTTCTAGTATTTAAGCTTTTATTTTACCTTACCTGTATATTTCCACATATTTATTTTGTATGTATCGATTACAAAACGTTAATATACCGCGGTCTATTTCTTGTCAATTATGTAAGTACTTCTATTTAAAGGTTGTCTCGCAGAAATTGCTTAAAGCGGTAAAGTCACCCCTAGTACCATAGCTTATTTTTTTATTGAATTGTTTTGTATTTATTTCCATTTTGTATTGTATTGTAATTTTTACTATTTTTTTATGTGTTGTATTGTAAGTCTCTATTTACACTAGCTTCATATCCAAGTTTCTCGAGTTTTTTTATTATCTTTCTTGCGGTACTTATACTACCTATAACATTCATAGCGGCGATTTAAGCACAATAAACCAAGGCCAAAATTTGAAGTGGAAGTATTTGTATAAACAATAGGTATAACCCAGGAAAAACATGGTCCTATAATATTAAGAGAGCTAAATGTTAAAACAAACAACTACGCGTAACAAGGTTACATAAAAACAGTTTTGTCGCCAATACTAGATATTTATTTATTTTAAGCTGTGTGGTAAATACGCACCTTAACTTACAATTACAGTAAGACTAATTAGCAAACTAACTTTAAATACGCCAGAAACAAACCTATAAAGCAAAACAAAATCAAAGTCATATAGCCGTTACCACCACCTATCTAATTAACCCTTTAGCTGTAAAGCGGTCTCAATCAAAACCATTATAGGAAAGGAAGTGCCTAATGGAGTCCGGTAGCAGAAGATGGTGTTAAGAAATAATTACTATTGGTCACGCCTCCCGTGATTGCTTTTCGTAAGAACTCATAAATCTAGTTATATTCCTGCCCAGTGAATATTATAATCAGATTTTTCATTAGATGCTGCGTAACGGTAACGATTAATGCCTTTAAAAATATTGCTGACGTCCTCTTCAAGGCCGAGGTGTTAAGTGGTTGGTATTTTTTAATTTGATTCAAATATCACAATCAAGTCCACGTAATATGATTCAAAATACGTGAGTTAATTAAAATAGCATGGTTTGATACAATTACATCTGTGTTTATAATCAATTGGACCGGATGTATGCAATAGAACTTATATTCTTTATTGCATCAATCAACACATATGAATAGGCTTATAATGAACCTGAAGTTCATCTTTAGATATCTCAACTACTTACTAAGATATTAATGGCTATAAAATTAGTCGTGGGTCTTTATTTTTTAGCAAATAGTGTGACATTATTTTCTTATAAAATCAAGTGACGGGACGAACAAGTCGTGCGTCTGATGGTAAGTTACACGCCTGTCCATAACAGTTGCGGTGCCACTCAGAGCTTTAAATCGCAGAGATGTGAGGAGCACTGCCACTGCGTCCATCATCCTGCGTTACATCAACACCCTTACCCCTCAATATCGGAACACAGTAATGCTCACATTACTGCTTGGGGGCAGAAATAGGTAAGTGTCGTAATTCCATGGATTAACTCTTCCACAAGGAGCTCTCTAGCTACTAAAAAACTGCTTACTTCTATATAGATTTTAAGACTTTCGTGGTTATTCACTAAATGATTATCACTAGTATCAGGTTTCTTACCACGGTATGACTTCTTTTTATTTTCCCGATATTTCTAATATGTAAATGCTTTTAACTGTTTTATTTTAATAATAATATATATTAAAAATGTGACTGACGACCACACCAATTGCCTGGTCTCAAATAGAATTCCCTGTACTATGAGTACCAGAACACCCAGATCAGAACCAATTTAGAAAAGTTCATTTCCCAATTTGATCCTACCGGAAATCGAATCCGGGACCTCCTCATCCAGCGTCCAAGGTATATACCATTGCCGAGGTCGAATTTCGATTTTGCTTTCTTTTTCAACATGGATATCTGTTTTGATGGTTTAGCGGTACAATCAGTTAATTGCACAATAATTGGTGATTTAGATTTTTTTAATTTAGAAAAGTTGTTTGAATTTTGCAGTATGTAAAAATTTAATATAACACCGAGTTATTACTAAATATTATTGTTAAGACAACATGAGATGAAAAATAAAAGTATAACTTTGTTGGTTTGTAGACTAATTTAACTAAACTTTCAATAAAGTCTGCATGTAATTAGTTTGAACCTCAAATCTTGATTTTATAATCTACTTCGCACGTGAAACCAAATACTGTCGTAACGCAAAATTTGGTGGAATTGAGAAAACATGATTTTAAGGTTCAAGAAAATACTGAATGGTTCTCATTGCTAATAATGTGAGTACTTTGATTTATACATAGTATTTAGTTAACTTTACTTAGTACTTAATATTAAGTTGTCTGCCGCCGAACTGTTGCCATGCCGCACTGCCACGCAGAGGTCTCAGGTTCGATTCTCGGACCGGGAGAAATATTTGTCTGGCCTACATTTACTTCTCTCGTGAGTTTGGGTCTATTTTGTGTTCATGGCACCCGCAACACAGGATGTCTCTAGTGCTGGGCTATGTTGAATGTGTGTATTATTGGAGTTATCCATTTACAAACGAGAATATAAATTTATTGGTTACGTTCAGTAATATTTTGAACTTTTAATACGTTTTCTCATTTTCACTATTTTCAGTTACGACCATGTTTGTTTTCATGTGCAACTTGCTGAATATCCTATTTGATAGAGATAGTTGCATTAGCATATATGGCATTTATCATCCTCTGTTTATATACATGCGAGCAAAATCACGGGCGCGCGCTAGTGCTTAATAAAAAAGTTAAAAAATACATAAGTAAGTACGTCATTTGATCGTAAACCACTGATGTAGCAATTACATATAACTGCAATTAGGTTTTCGGCCTCGTTATTATGAATCGACGTCCAATAACCATATAGCAAGCATTAAACTTAGGCGCCGACACGAAGGCTATAAAAAGTCAAGAGCGACGAACTAAGTCTCTTATTAAATGCCACTTGCCATTAATTCCTGATTGCGTTTGATGTATGATCCTTATATATTGCTAACAAAATTCAATGAGAAATTTTAATTATTACGAATTACTAATTTATATAATTGATTTATATTATATTATATTATTAATAACGAAGTGACACATACAGGAATTGAAACTATTTTTCGGATTTAAATCACTTATATTTGTGTTGTCAAACAAATCAATGTTTAGGGTCCTTTAAGGGCCCTATTCCAGAAACACGAAATCCGTAGTTACAGTCGTTTCAGACATCAGAAACATTTATTGACCTTTGGTATCAGTCGATTCAAAACGGGAACGCAGTAATGCTCACATTACTGCTCGGCGGCACAAATAGGTAAGGTGGCAGTACTTCCCTGGTCTCATTCATAAAAAGCTCTACTGCTACTAAACTGCTTTTCGTTTACGGACTTCGAGACTTGTTCCGTAGGTCGGGATTACGGCCGTAACTACGGATTTCCTGGTTTGAAAGTCCCCAAAGGTCCCTGGCCCGAAACGTTGGTTTATTTGGTTTGTTCGATCTGAAAACTTAGTTTCATTTCCTATGTGTAACAATCGCGAAAACCTAAGAACTAGATATAACTTATTGGATAACGCATGCAAACCAGAGTTACCGGATCTCATATTATAAGGACCGAATTCAGTCCTTATAAAGTAAAGTTAGCATTTAATTACTAATATTTGAATATATAATATTTGTAAGTATTTATTTGCTTACAATATTTTTGTCACAAAATTCCACAAATAGACCATACACGATAAAAAAAACCTATGTCAATGAATAAAAAAAACTATATATTGAAAAAATACTGCAGCGGCTTCTTAAGTTTCTTTTTATTTAACAGATGGTTATCTAGGAAAAAAATTTAAACAACTAGTTGATTCTGAGAATGTCAAGTCTAAAGCCCATTAAGTATCAAAATGGAGCGGAGAAGAGTTATCGGCAACCAGTAGTAATTCGTTATTACGACATCTTCACGACGCTTGGTAAAAAAACAAACACTGCATACCACGGTTGAACAGTAAAATTGTGAGAAGCTGTGAAGTCGTTTTATGTTTTTAAAATCAGAACTACTGTCAGTATAACACATCTGCTTCACAAAGTGCTGTATATTATGTATGTGTTGTAAATTATTGTATGTAATTTTAAATGGTTTGTTCTCTGTACATATAATTTATAGTTAGTGGCAGAGGACAATTAATTTTCCGATTTAAGAAGTATGGTCGTTTTCATATCAAAGAGAATTTTGCGCGTAGGTTTTAGCAGAACGACATTACGGCTCATATATGTTTTTACCTATTTTTTGTGTTTCCCAAAATTGTTACTTTTTGAATATAGTCAATTGCGAGTGGTGGTAGCTCAGTAGGAGAATGGTTACTTCTCGACGGTTAGGTCTACAGTTCGAATCTTTGCGGTGCATGTACGTACGACCTTAAAATTACATTGCCAAAAGCCGTAGAAAAAAGTTTTGCATTTTAATGATAGGAATGTCATGTACAAAAATTTTGTTTCAAAACGACTTAAATGCATTTATGGCAATTACTTGTCAGTAGACATTTATTTTTTACTATCTGCAGGTACAAGCAGGAAATTTCTACGGAGCTTCATATAAAATGTTTATTTCTAGTATTTGCTGAAAATATATTTCCGAATGTCATAAAAAAGATTCGTAGTAGGTATTAGGCGTATTTCCACAGAATTACCAAGCTTATAGCAATTACTAGATAAATAGCCTAGCTACTAAGTACTCTGATATCTCCTTTTCACGTGCGTGAAGGTAATATTGTGACAAAGAAGTTTAATACTTCTTACCATGACTTTTTAGTGTTCATGCATAAACGATCGTGTAAAATGTTTTTCATGGCTAATTATATAAAGAATCTGTGGTAGCAAGGAAAACTAAAATTTCCCATTTTATTGTGTCGTTAGCTGTTGCAACATTTTGAATTTATAGTATGGATGGAGGCATTCTATTGATTTGATCCAACCCAAAAATCAACCACCTTTATAGTTCCATACAAGCTAATATACCCTTATCTACAAACAGCATTTACCCGGTCGGGTAAGCGTTAGACAGATACGATCGCTACGTGGGAGCCGTTCGCACCAATGAGAATACTTTGACGTACAAAAAGGAATGTCAAGATGCACATTGAGTAACGCTATTATACTACGTACAACAGGTTACACGAGGACGCATACACTATCAGTTTTTCTAAGTGCTACTTGCATTGTGGGCACCCTATCGCGGAGTCTAAGTACCATTAATTGAATTTGGTCTACGCGTACACACGCTCTTAATCAATTTCAAATTTAAGTAATTCTAAATACTACAGGTACATAAAAAAATTCGTGAGGTCCGGTGGTTCCTATTGTGGCTTAGTTGGTCTGCCACGGTTTCCTGGGAGACGTCGGTTCGAATCCGGCCGGATCGAAAGATTTTTTCTAAGTGTTCGATCTTTGTATTAATAATTATAAGAAACTAGTAGAGTAATTTTACAAAAAATAATTGAATATCAATTCAAATTTAATTCAATCCTTTCTTCTATAAAGGGCTTAAAATTTTATTAATATCGCACCCTTAGTGCAATAATGCCATATCTTCAAAATAACAACTTTTCACGAGAGGTTCGAAGTTTGTACAAACAAATAGTTGATGACTTTTTTATGCTTAAAGAGTCGAATTATAAAATTTCACAATTACGTAATTTGTTTAGTATAGTTCGTATTATTTAGACGTATGATCACAGTGGTTTTTTTTTACCAGTTTATAATATTTCCCATGAACTCGTAGTAGTTGTGATCTAAACTTTTATGGAGCGGAAAAAATAATATTGTACATTTTCTAAAAGATGTTCTATTACTATTTTATGGATAGAAATTTTTGTTCCATATGTTTCACGCGTCAAAAAATTCGTAACCGCTATGCTGGTGTACAGGGAACAAATGTGTGAATGGAGAATATTGAACTTGTTTGATGGACTGTACAATAGCGTGTGTATTCTTAAGTGACATTCGTCCAATTTGCATTGAACGTGTGTCCTAGTGTGTTCATTTTTCATGAAGGCCTTTTGCATTGTTTCGGGTTATTAGCATTTAGATTTGAGTTTTCGGTTGTCCTTCTATAATGCATTGTTTTCATCGAGTTTCGATTTGCATGATCAGAAAATATGGTATTATTGTAACACAAAAAAAATCTGGACATTCTAGCATCTATCAATATACGTTCTATTTATAGGTATTTACGAAACTCATAAGTCCTAAGTACCGATCTCTGAAGCCCAGCTTTCTCTTCTCTCGACCGAGACCTTTTTGCTCTTAGAACTTAGTTAACTTTTTAGGAAACCTAAAGGTTTAATTCCCTGTAGAATTAATT
>NW_020653853.1:12721223-12771004 GCF_003589595.1 Hyposmocoma kahamanoa | reverse complement strand
ACTTTTTAGGAAACCTAAAGGTTTAATTCCCTGTAGAATTAATTTTGGTAAAACTGTTTTTATATTGTTCTGGTCTAACTGATCCGCGTAACGCCCTCGAAGCTACTTTTATTACTCTGGTACGCATGACACATAGAATTGGTGATATGTCTAAGGGGCTGATATCTGTAAATTGACGGCCAAGTGATAAAATTTACGGTATTGTCTAAAATATTTAATCTGTATGTATGTAATATGTAAAAATTACTTTGTTTTGTTTACGACGGAATTGGTTTCTAAGTGTAGTATTTTAAAATACAATTTGTACATTGGTACAATAAAACCCACGTACATTGAATTTTTTTTATGTTGATAAAATATTGAGCCGTGACAGTCTAAACGTCATTGTAATATCATAATTTGCAAAGAATGAGCTTTCCTTCTTGCAGACTGTTAACTTAAGTACACAAAACACAGTTTAATTGCGAAAATATTTACGTAAAAAGAACCATTCTTAACACTCCACAAAATTCATCAAGATTACAATCAAATTTCAGCTGTCACACCAAAACTAACGAATATCACTTTCATACACAGATCCATCTATCTGATGATATCCATTAAAGTAATAACCTTGTAATGAGCGTACACGCAACTGGCACGCGTCGGCAAAATCTGTTTTAGATTACACTAATTTGTCAGCTGGGAGCTTTCCGGCGGTAGAGATTAAAACTTAAATTTGAATATAAGAGATTGCTTTGTCTGCGTGGAACTCAAGATATTTGGGCTCAGTGTTGACCCTTGAGGATTTATTAACTCCAGTGTTTAGTAATGGCAACGTATTTTTTGGTTTTTTAATGGTGATGGAATTAATAACCACCTCTACATGTCTGCGCCCATTTTCAACTTTCCCGTATAGGGGATCACACACGTGACACGTATGCATAATCTTACGAAATACAATTCCAAAATAAAGTAGATAAAATAGGTAAAGTAGATAAGAGCTCGCCTTGGGAAGTACTGCCTTAACCTTACCCATTTCTGCCGCCAAGCAGTAATGTTAGCATTACTGCGTTCCGGTTTAGAAGAGTAAGTGTGCTGTTGAAATTACAGGCACATGGACTTCTCAACTTATGTCTCAGGGTGGCAGTGGCAGTGCCCCTCGTATCTTTGCGATTTAAAGCTCTGAGTGGCACTGCAACTGTTATGGACAGGCGTATAGCTTACCATCAGGTGCAAAACTTGTCAGTCCCGTCATTTGATATTATAAAAAAAAATTGTTCGCCAATATTGTAATATGAGAAAATACATCCTTCTAAATTTGAATACAACATGCAATCAAAAGCAAGTACATTAATAGTAATTAAGTGACCTCGTTATGAATATGAATATTTCAAAAATTAATTATAACAAAATCTATCGTATACTTAGCATATAAGGCACATTATAATATTAAAAAAAATACTTTTTTTTATATAGGAAATGAAACTATTTTTCCGGATTTCAATCGCGTTTATTTGTTTTTTCAAACAAACTGACGTTTCGGGTCATTTACAGGACCCATGGTCACGGTTGACTGAAGTGGTACAGTCTTCCAATTCTAATTTTTAATATTTAAAATTTGTAAAATTAAAAAAAAATTACGTTGCATTATACCTCTATGTAAAGACTTTATAGGCTATATTTATGCTTATACGAAGACAATAATCGAATATACTATACAAGTCCAAGACCTAAGGAATGCCTCTATGAAAACCATAACAATAGGCTGACAAAAACTATCCCACGGCATATAATGAATAGAGTTCGAAAACTAGGTGAATCTTGCAATCGTGTTCTTTTTTAAAGAAATATGATCATTCTTAATTTCAACACGTTTCCCACATATGAATGAGCCACTGGAGGATGGGCTGACAAATTACATACAAACATACACACCATTCAACACTATTCTCTATCCGTAGGTAGATAAATAGGTTTCGTATGTCGGTATGGTTGAATGCCACATTCTGTTTTTTTTTTTTTGATACAAATGGTTTTTTGTAATTATAGTATGGGCTTTCACGGGTCTCTAGCAGATGGTGTTACGGCAATAAAACCCGAAAACAAAAAGCCGTCATGACATTCAATAAAATAATTATTAACGCAAAGATTTCAAGAAATTTTGATTTCGAGAAGAAAGAAAGAAGAGACACTTAGGAAAAAATCCTTCGATTCGGGTGGATACGAATCAACGTTTTCTAGCAAAACGTGACGGTATGCCAACCAAGACACGGAACGAACCAGCGGACCTTAGGAATTTTTCTATGTGCCTTTTGTACATCTTTGATTTTTTTTGTCGTAACACCACCTGCTAGAGACCTTCTTCTTCTTCCTCTTCTTCACTCAGCCAGGTACAGTTACAGTTACTAGCAGCTGACTAGAGATGTCGCTTTAATAATTGTAATTAAGTTTATTGAATGTCAGGATGTTTCCCTATCGTGATATTATTATTTTTTAATTCCGAAGCTTAGATGGCGCCTGACACGGTTTGCTAGAAGACGTTTGTATTAATAATTATAACAAACTAGTGGAGTAATTTCACAAAATAAATCGAACATAATGGTGGTGAAGCTTTCTGACAATCAATAAATTGAATGTAATGTAATAATTATTATAATTAAATAAATTAGATAAGTAATAGAGAACAAGGCATCATCACATACGTTGCTCCGACCCCAAAGAAAGTAACTAAAGCACTCGTGTTATGGAAATCGGAAATAACGACGTGACCACAAACACCCAGACCCGAGACAATATACAAAAGTCAGTTTTTCTACATTGAGCCCGGAGATCGAACCCGGGATCTGAGAAATGGCGACACCATGAAAACTGCTGTGCAAGTCACTCGATCACGGAGGTCCTCATTGCAAATAGTTTTGGTTTAAGTAAACTCTTAAAGACTACTAAAAGTGGACGGAGCTTAAACCAGACCATATGGATCATTATTTACAAAAGCGCAGCATAGTAGAGCGTTAATTCAGCAACTAATCCCTAATGCGATGTATAAAAAAGTTATTGCAGTGAAGTTAACATATAAACCACATAGTGATTGCTAGCACACATGACCGCTAAAGAGGAGTGAGTAGTACGTAATTTACGACATTAACCTGATTAAATTTGAAGAATTCTTTGAAGACATCGTTTTAATTGGTCACCCTTATAGTATACTAAACGGCTCGACGCGACATGGTATCGAAGGCGAAGGAAGGAAGCTAACAATTTACTTTGCGACCATGAAATAATGGCGGTAGTGTTTATTTTTATTACCAATGTACTTTTTGTCAGGAGTAAAACTTCATCATTATCTTCATCTACAACAAGACTTCCGTAAATTGTGCCGTCTACGTCTACGTCTACGATTATCCTCTATTCTCACCCATCTACGGCCTACAACTCTGACGATGTTCTGTCCCCATCTGGCTGAGTTTTTTTTGCTCTAACGATTTCTTGGCCAACATTCTATAAGCAACTTACCTACAGCAAACAACAACTTAATTTTTTTAAGTAGTAGTCATATTCGTGTGCCTCTGTAGACGACGAATACATAATCTGGTGCTACGCTAGTTGCTCTCATTTCACGAAGGTTCTATGTAGATTTGGTCCTGAGCAGTTACACGTATAAAACTGGATGCGTCGTTCCTATTAAGTATAGTAATCAAGTTTTATGCATAAATGAATTTCAACCGTGACATTACCGACACACTGAATATTAATACTGTTAGTTTAATGGCATCTAATCGATATAACTTTAGAAGAAAACGTGGTGAGGTTCATGTTCGCTTGGTACTTTACGGTGACGTTATCATCTATAAAGGTTAAGCTTACTGTTTTATTCAGAGTTAAATGAATGACAACGTTAGAATAGCCTCAAACGTTTGCCATAGATGTAGTACATTATTGTAGAGGCCGGGAAGTAAGGGATTGCTGGACGAGTATGAGTTAGTTACAAAGACGAGCGCCAGGGAGGCCTTTTATTAATCAGAATCCCTGTTCCCACCGAGACATATATAGAATTTTTCTCAAACAATGTGAGGAAATATTAAAAGACTAAAGAGAGGAGATGTTTAATAGAAAAAGAAAAAATAAATTGAAATTTAATTTTTGACGTGTTACGACATATGCTAAAAGAAAATGTTATTGTTTTTCCAGGCACATTATTAGTAGTCTGCTGTAAACACTGGCCAGTTGGCTGTATGAGATTTTTTGTCTGTTTAAATAGTTCATTATTAGTAGATAGATTTAAAAGTTTAGAGAAATGGACAGTAATGGATTTCCATACTTACTTTGCAGGCCTTGGCTGGAAAGAAGTCGCACGGTCCATAAATGACAAACTTTTGTGAATATGAACATTACTGCATTCCGATTTTGAAATGTAAGAGCGTTTGTACACTACGTCTGATTCGTAACAGTTCCGAATCCGAGAAATGACTGTCCGAAATGTCATAGCTGTCCGAAGTGTCATTTTATCTCTAGGTGTTCAAGCGATATTCGTATTTTCTCGGATTCGAATTCGAACCCACTTCGGATGTCGCTTGTGCACTAAGTGGGCCCGCACATCTTTGCGATTTACGGCTCTGAGTGCCGCTGCAACTGTCATGGATAGGCGTATCGCTCACCACAAGGCGCTAGACTTGTTCGTTTTGTCACTCGATATCATTAAAAAATATTGTATTCTGGTAATTTCGAAAAAGAATCTTCATGTTGAAATGATATCCTACAGTTAACCTGTACCTCCATAAAGCGCAAATTGTAGGTCTTACACCATGCGGGTATAATAATTGCGGTATACTTCAGTAAACGACAGTAAGAAAAGACAGTTAACAAGTCAATGAACAGTATAACGGTCCTAAGTTATATTTAAATACATCATAAAATAATCATTGCCAAGTGCTTCTTGAAAACGGCCACCATTTTTTAATTGCAATTATGCCGAATTACTCTCAAATAACCAGATTGCGTATACGTAATACGCAATTCGTAGAACGTAGCACGTTAATTTCAAAAGCGGTGGATAAACGATTTGATTCATATAATCGGTAACGGCAATTAGTTGATTATGCAACAATTATTATCGATTTCGATGGAAGCGATTGTTACAGATCACGACAAAGCCCATAGAATGGTCTTGCACCATTGAAACCGCAAGTGATGTTCTAATCATAGCTTTTTTTGCTACACTTTTTACTTTTCTGTGATCTAGTTTAAGCTTCAAAAGATTGGAATCGTGAGTTTTTGTACCGTGCGGCGTTACTAAAGTTGAACTACGTATTGCTTTCGATATATTTAAAATTTTTCTTTTTATATACTTTTGGTCTGAGTAGATTGATCTATTTTTAAGTAACATTTCCTTTTTGAATCTATGTAAAACCAAAATTCATTAATATAATTGTCACCTACGTTTTGTCTGCAGTCTTATAGAAATTCGACTCTTGTGATTTTAATTAGAGGAATGTTATCGGAATTAAACAAAAATAGGTATTTTCAAAATGAGAGTTAACACTATTTATTCACTGTTCCTTCCCTTTTATAGGTATTATATTATGAAATATGTGTTTATTTCAGTATTTATATAGTTTATATTAATAATAATTTATTATTGTTATTGATATAATTTTTTAATTACGCAATTTTTGTTTTCTTGTGCACGTAAACCCGTTATTGAAATTTTGTGTTCTGTATTTAGGTCTGCAGGAAGGAATTTATTTTAAAAATGAGGAGTACCTTTTGTTTGTGTTTTCCATTTCACTAAATGTGATTTGTGTTTCCTGAGCAAATAAATAAATAACTAAAAATATTTTAAAACAGTGCTACTGTTTTAACTACTCGTTTATCAACTTTTTCTATATTTAAATTCTTCTTTCGAATTTGACATATTATTTACTGAGTATCCTGTCTTAAGGCGTAAATCTCACGAGAACCCCAGTTTTTGTATCTAATTTTGCAACAACAAAACTTCCATGTCGAATTGAGTGATCATAACGAGGACTACAATAATGTTGAGCTAATGTTGGCATTCATGTGTGTGAATTTGTTCACACAATAGCGTTTTCCCATGCACCCGATTGCCATCATAGTAAACTTGCGTGGCTTACGCAATGAAGACCTACAGATAATGAAAGTGATATTTTTCTTGAAAAACACGTGGGAGTTGTACGGAGCTATATGGGTGCGCAATTAGGAAATTGGGTAATATGATTTAATTCTTGTAGTGTGAAAATGTTCTTTGCATCCTTAGTGTCATATTGTCATAATGTTTTTTATGTTTGTAATTTATGGCGTCCACTTTCTGGACCGTGGGAGGGACAAAATTAGAAACTTTGATGATGAAAGTCTGATACATCTCTCGACATCTCTATTATGATTTGATGACCTCGGCGACCTGGCGGTTCAGGCGCTGGATTATGAGGTCCTAGGTTTGATTCTCGGTAGGACCAATGTGGGAAATTAACTTTCTAAACTCTGGTCTGGGTGTACCGAGTAACGCCTCGGAGTGAATTCCGTAGCTCTGGTGCTTATAGTAAGTAGTATTTACCCTAATTTGAGACCAGGTAATTGATATGATTGTCAGAAATATTGTTAGAGTAAAAAAAACATCAGAAGGAAAGATTGAAGGAAGGCAAAGTAGAAGACCGTGGATTGGCTGTATGACCGTGTATTGCAGACTCGACAAAAGGGAAGGTAAATAAATGTACCGTCGTGTTGGAAGGTCCTGGAAAAAGCTTTCAAGATGTGGTTTAATATATGTATATATTAATAATGTAGATTGCTGTTCTTGTATAGTCATCAGTTACAAATATTATAACCTTATATTCACCTATGGCTATCGTAGAAAGCGCTTAAGTAGACCATTAAGGCTAATCCACCATTTCCAAGATGCCTATATTCGGCAGTGTCTATTTCAGGTTACTATATAGATTTTTGCAGTAACTAGCGCGACATATTTCCATAACACAAGTGCTTTAGTTACTTGTTTTGGGAGAGTAACGTAATTGATGTTGTCTAGTATATTATACACATTACAGCACAAAAAGAATACTGTGGTGTAAATACACTTTTTTTATCAGATTCGTATCGTCGAATATGTATGGATAATAATAATGACACTAAACTGGTGATTCCGACCAAAGATTGATTTATTATACATAAATGTCGCGTTATTCACTTAAACATTGGCGTGTATACTCTAACAAATACTCAAAATAAAATAATGTTACACATACACCTAAACGCGTCTATTAACCCATATGCTCTACAAAGCGTCTCTTTCGACATATTATATAATGATCACACCAAAAAACAAAACGCAAAATCTATTACAAAACTCTAATTAATCGAGAATTAAGATTTCACTTTTGACTCCTCACCTCGTTAGCCAAATAGAGGTGTATAACTTCGCCATAACTGTAAGGTATTAATCTTTGAAGCCTTAAGGCTATGTATGACATCCTCAGTAAAACAAATAATAACGGATGTCCGGAGAGAAAGGCAAACCTTGTTTTATACAGGGCGTTCAATAAGTCGACAATGACAAAAAGTCTGAAAAAGGCACACTACATAGTTGGTAATAGATTTTTAAAATTACCATCTAGAAGAAAGCGTTATTTGTCGAACGACTTTTCTATATGGACCTCGCGGTTTTTAATTAGAAATACGATAACCACATAAGTTTTTGTAAATAACTAGTATGAATTTTAAAAGAAAAGCAGCGCAGACGTCCTATTCTGCAAAGGATGGTAAGCCAAAGTACGCTAGAATCTCTATCGATATCGCTGTAAAATTATTATATGGACAAAAGTAGTGTGGTGTCGACGATCTCCGCTACGTGGCTCAAGGCGGTTGGATGTGTAAAGCTGAAAACAAAGCTTTATGGTAAGTCTTGGGAAAGGCCTACATCATGTCGACAAATTTCATTGAATTCGTTCATGATGATGACAGTATAACTGCGATCAGTAAGCCACGCGACAATAGTGAATCATTATTTTTTGGAAAGCCTTTATTGAGCACTCTACTGTTAAAAACCTATCTATGGTCTTATATTTATGTAATAAAATGCCTAAGGCACCCTATGTATAACATAAACTATAACACAATAAAATACTCCTCTATTTCTGAATTTACTGCCGTTTTATTGCAAAGGGATGGCAATGTTTGTATAGTAATTGTAATAGTAATTTAATTCTTTTATTGACTTTAATAATGGAAGGAAATTTGTTCGTAAGCAAACAAGGTGTAGTCTAATATAATATTGTTTTATTGCATATCGTTATGTAGAGTGTAGGTTTTATTTATTATAATTAAGGCGTCGTTTTATTGCAAGAGTTTTCACGAGCTGATTTCATTCTCGATATTAAAAAACTTACAAATTTAGAAATTTATTTACCCAGATGTATACCTAAATACGTACGACAAATAAATAACAATAAAAACAACAAACTACACAAAGAAACAAATCAATAGAGTCATCAAATTGTCCCTATACTTTCAATGATTGAACAAAATGTATTTATTACGTGTGCTTTTCATTTTTATTTAACCTATTTAGAAAAAGGATGAGGTTCGCAATTCGACTGTATGTTTTTTTGTACGTATGTTACGCGATAACTCTCGAATTTGTAAACAGATTTTAATGATTCTTTTTTTATTGGAAAGAGGGTACCTCAGTAGTGGTCGATTTAAATTTGAAGAAAATATTCCACTTCTAAGGTGGAAAACTAGGGGATGAATGACTTTTAGGGTAGGTTATTTTAGTACTCTGTACTGAGATTATATACGAAATGTTTAATAACATATAATGGTCTTTTAAATTTTTAATACATTTATTACATAAAACTAAATCAGGCCTATTTAAAATGTAATGTCTCTTTTTACTTAACAATGCCAATTGTAAAGTATTCAATCGCCGCGACGATATGCGGACATAGAATATAACACACGTTCGATTGACCTCAGACATTTGACTGCACATTATGATAATGAATCTGAAAATTATGCGATACCGTCTATGTCGCCGTCTGTGCATTTTTTACAATCTGAATTTCATCTCAAATGTACTTGAGTGCAGACTATTTCAAATTTCCTTGAATTTTGATCAGTGATCTTAGTCTATGTCTTAAACTACTCTTTGAAATTTATTTTAGTTTCTATTTAAAATAATTTAGTCAAATATGAATGCTATTTTGTGAGACTTAAGTTTTAGAATTGTGAAGCCGAGTTTCGTCTAGATTTCGTCACTCCACCCCTTTTTGATTGGTCTGCTTCGTGATTCATGTGTCTGTTGCACCAGACGAATATATTTGTAGCATAGAAACATTTTTTTCAAATACTCACAAGTTTTTTTTTTAAATTTCAACAGTTTTTGATAAAGTTGCTTGAGTTGTAAGTTACATTTTGAGAAAAGAAAATACTTACGGAAAAATGTCACGACGTTTTTGGCATTATAATTTTAATTTTTCCGTCTTGTTTAATACTGTCCAACTTAAAATTAGAGAACCTGTGAGTTCGTCGTTATTACAGGCAAAATGTGATTTATTCTAATAGTTTACTGTGTCATCTTTCGTATTAAATTTGAAACAATTCAAAAAAGCTTTCTTAATATTTATTTCAAGAACTTTTAAAATATTTTGCAAATTTGGATTCTAATTCACGCTATATGCAACATGGTCAAACATTTCGATTATTTTTAAATATTCCCAGTAAACTTAAAAAAAATTGTGGAGTTTCAAATAGTACTTTTTGAAAAGTCGCAAATTTATTTCAATGTGAACAACATTAACTGTGTTTGTGTAATCACATGGAAGATTTTAGCGTATAGCTTAGTGATGCGAGTGCATATAACTAATATAATGACACGCAATTATATGCAAATGCGGCTCGATGCAAGTGGGCTCGTTTTGTAATACCGATTGTCACATCATTGTCACACCTACTTCGACTAATTTTGTGACACAATCTCTGTTGCTATATTTATAAGAATTTTGATGAACTATACTAGATAGTGTATTGTTTGTGATTGTTTAATTGTCACACGCTTCGACGTTTTGTTGTATGGGTGCAACCCGAATGTTAAATAACAAAATGTTTCGGGTTGATGTATAAAACATTTTTAGATACCATTCCAAACTATTATCGGAAACGTTAAGTCCATAGCACGCATTTAGCCAAGGTGATAAATCCATATTATAAGCCTCGACATATAATTTTAAAATGAAACAATAGATCTGTACCACACATAAATTGTAATCCAGTACCCAACCCGTAAAAACATAAATCTTTCCATGACAATAACTCTTTATCCGTTAATTTACTTTCATCTCTCATCTTACTTTTTTTTGACAATCCCGCCATATTGGTTTAGTGTTGTAATTTTGTTTTTTTTATCGATTATACCCAAATCGAATCGTAACTTGTTTATTTAAATCTGATAGTTATTGCAAGTAGTAATAAGCATTGTAAACTAAATAATTGTTTATAAAGCTTTTGTTAACAGTATGTTTAATGGATATCCACCTTTAGGGGCGCATACGGCTAGATACGAGCAAATTAAATTTCAAATTTTAGTAATTTTGTAAAAAAATACGATAATGTTCTGTTATTTCATTACATTGTCATTTTCACAATAATTATTGCTCAGATCAATTAATCATAAAATCTTTTGCAGTTTAAATCAATATGTATTATAAGGATGGTCCATAAAGAGCAAGAAAAAACAAATACTATCTTGTCAATACGATAATGATACGGTTCACTTGACTGCGGCGAGGTTTCGATTTCTTTGCGACTCACGAACGGAGAGTGAAAATTTGTGACGTTCTATCCGAACCAAATTCGCAACTGTAAATAAAACTACAGAGAGCTGTATAGTAGGGTTTACCTTAGACTATTACAAAAATGTGATATTGTAGGACGTGCTTCAGTGGTACAAACACACAAAGTTCTCCATAAAGAGAACCTGCCACATCTGCTACGCTTGGCAGAAGGGATGGCGAGCGTAGTAAACCTACAATTTAATACACCGAAAGACATACATATACTCAACCGTATACGTATGTCACTATGTTAATCCTTAAAGCGCTATCTACATGATGTGAGGTACAAGGGATTTATTCCCGTTCTCCGTCCGACCGAAACAATTTCTGTGAAATAAGTAGTCGACTCGACCATATTAAAAGACGCATGATGCGAATGAAGCTTCATTGTTTTTTTGATTTCGTTGAGTATATTTATTTGACAGTAATTGTTTCGGACAAAGAATTTTAAAGGTAATACAATTCCATATCTACGGCACCTATCTTCTGAACTTCATTTACTTTCTATCTAAAATATTTGAGGTAGTTCTATTTATACTTTAAATATCACAAAAATGTCATTCTTTCGTTTCACCTGGCAAAGTAAAAGTCAGCGTATACTAGAAATACTTGATAGGCACTACACCGACAACGCCAAGAGCAGAAAAATAAAAATAAATCATTCGAGTAGTGCATTAAATCAAGTTTTAACTCAGCACCTCTACTCCACCTAAGGGTAACATTTATAGTCTTTAGCCCAATCATTAATCTCGCCACGACGGAAGTTGCTAGGCCGACAAGTCTGATCCCAAAATGTCAGCTCTTCCAACAAAATATATAATAGATATAGGCAGATAACAACCGGAAAGTTGTCTCTTGGCACCTGATCGGCCAATGCGATATCCAACCAGACGCGTCTGTCAGTTACTTAACTCTACGCATATTGCAATAATAGTGAAAGCGAAAAGTCTAATTATTTTTTGTTTCCTTTTTTTTCACAACACAGATGACATAGCAGTTTAGTTTATTGTGCCAAGAATGCAATCTTCTATCGGCCAGTGTGAAATAGATTGATTTAAAAAGTGATTGACTTTCAAAGTAAAACGAGCGCACTGTGTATTATGAGAAAGAATGAAATAAATGTTCGGAAGATTTAAATTAACTATGTAACGAGTTTAGTTGGTAGATGGGTGATAAGCTTTTTGTGCGTATTTCGATAGTTAGGTCATTTTCATTTCACTTTCTACCGTCGAAACGTTTTCGTACGATTCTTTATTTGCACGGCACCACATTGTAACGTAGTTTTCAAGATTGTAAAACGACCTATAACTGTATTCTTTCGCCGTAAATCATATGCCAATGAATGTAAAACTTTATAGAAGTTAAACAAAGGTCAAATTTGCTGTCCCGTATGGGGAGTAAAATCGATTAAAGAAAAATGGACTAGAACATGTTACAGGTTTATACTATTATGTACATACATTTATTTTGTACGCACGTTGTTTAATAATCTTGTAACTAACTAAATGCGATTGGCGCACTTCCGTTACAAACGCCAAAGATAATATCTTGTTCGTTCGACTTGTAGTTAGTTTCCTGCTATATTAGGAGTGGATTATTGGGTGTTAATTGTATATAAGATAGAGAGCGAAAGACGACTTTGTGTAATGAAAATAATTGGTAGTAACTCCAAGTGGTAGTGAATCGTTTCATGTTTATTTGTGATTAGAAATTTCGGTCTGAGTGTTATAAATAATCTAAATATTAAAAATGTTTAATCCAAAACTATAGTCACATCTAGTTATTTAAATCTTTACGATATTGTTATTGTAATAAAACACATAAGTCAAACGTGAATGAAATAAAATTGTTTACAATAATTTTAAACGTTTTTTATTACACAATTTTTGTTTAATTATTTTTTATTTAAATTTTACGTCATACACGTTCACAAAAATATTAATATTAGTGATAAAATGATAAAGCTTACAAACAATACGATATACTATGCGTTTAAAAAAAATACGAAGGAATTTGAAAATAATGTGTATGACGACTCTTTACTTACTTTCTCAATCGAGGCTACGCCAATCGAAAACAACTTAAAGCATTTTACGTACTTAGCATAACTTAAGACTTTAGTGAACAAACATTAAGTGAGATTCACGAACTGTTTGCATACCTAAATAAACATTTATTTTTATAATTCTCTTCATTCAGCCGATGTAAAAGATAAGCGCAATTTCGCGAATGCGTCTGCCTTAATTTTTTCTTTTTTTGCAGTAGCTGGCTGGAAAGATGTCTGTTCAGAAGCTGAGTACATGTGAGAAACGCATTTTATGGGTAGTTGACTGAACAGAATTGACAGCGGCTTTTTGTGTAATTTGTTTTCTTATTATATTTTATCTTGGGGCGTAATTTTGAAATGAAACTTCAACGTGACGTGAAGGTAGTTAAGATTAGTCTGTTTAATTAAAGTGATCATATTTGTGTTGCGATTCCTTATTAAATTTTATCTTTATTCTTTCCCAAAAAACAAAGAAAGAACGAAAAAGGCAAATATTTGTACAGCTAATTATTTAAAGGAATTGAAAATATGTAAATGAAAATGTGTTTCTAATCACAAAGTATCACATTGAATCTTTAATTGTGTTTCAAAATACGTTGCGTCTTCCAATATTTGGAAAAGTAGTTTTGTAAGCTGTTAAATATATTTCTATGTAATATAGAGAGGTGCGAATACTATAGCAGAAGACCAAGCAAAAAAATTTTGCCGTCGGGCAACGGGCGACGGAAAGTTCAAACTAACTTTCTGGCTTACTAGGTCAAAACAATTTTTTTTCTTGAATTATTATTCAAAATTAATGAAAATTTTTGCTTTCTATTATTACCATTTTAACGGATTTTGAAATAAAATTTTCAAGTTTCTGTTTCATTTTGTTATGCTCGTTTTACGATTCTTCTTTAAAATTTAAATAAAGTTTTGCATTGAAGTGATTGAATCTTTTATTATTATGACAAACGAACAAATTTTATCGACGCATATTTTTTTATTTGGTTTTTTATGTAATTATTAAAGGGAAAACAATTTTATACGCATTTTTGTGAAATGTAAAAAAAAGAAACAAAATATTTTACAAGTTTAAAATGGTAGTAAAGCTGTTTTTTTAATGGAAACTGGGTTAGGTTACATACAATAGTATTATTGAATACTACTAAAATCAAAATCATAAAAATAACCTACCAACGTAGACAAAACTTAATCGGCCGTAAACTTCCAATGAAAGCTTTTTTAATCTACAAAAGAAGACAGTAGCTAATATGCTAAGGAATGATTAGTTTTTACTTTTTCATATTTGTTTCCTAAGCTAAGCTGGTTAGCTTAACATATTTTTTAAGAAGCTAACCTAAACTTTGACATTTAAACATGAACAAATTTGTGACAATTAGAATGATCACTGCAAAAAATTGATGACGTGCTATAGCAATGCAATTAACTGATTGCGCTTTTTTAAGTAAAAAAAATTCAAATATAAATTTAGGTGATTATTAATTTATTGCAAACAATATAGGTAACAATAAATTCAAAAGTCTACCTGTTATCACCCCAGAAAAAGTAACAGAAATATCCTGCGGCTTCCGCTCCAGTTCAATTAATGAACGCACCAATATTTTACAAGTCCAAAAAATCCTTTGCAAACTGTACTTTTTAAATACGCAATTGCTCTAATTACACAGTATCGATTTCACTTTTGCTAACACAATTAGTTATCACACTAAATAGTTTTGATAAGTTTATATAAGTCACTGAACACTGGTCTTAAAATTGTTATTTTTTGGACTATCCATTTTGTACGGTGTTTTTTTTTTCAAAGAGTCCGCGCGAGCTTAAAGCTGCGGAGCGTGCTGACGTGCGCGTGCGCTGCCCGGCGTGGCATCGCGTTATCAGCGCGAGCGACGCGGCGCGCGACAACAACAGAACTTGAGAGCCGATCTCAATAATAACAAGAAAAGAAAACGGTCCAGTTTCAGCGAGGCTTCCGGATGGGTCGCGGACGGGGCGCGGCTGTCTCGTTCGCGCGTAGGCTATCGTGTTTCTCTCTTTGTCTAACGGTACTCGCGGTGTGATAGCGCAGTCGCGAGCGTGACACCGCCCCGTGCGCAGGCGTCGAAGCCTTCGCTATGCGCTAATCGCTTCCCGCCTTTTTTACGAGTATGAGATCGGAGAATGCTACGTATCGTTTTATGTAGGGTTAAATGGATTTCGTTTAAGGTTTTGAATAAAAATAAATATGTTTTGCTAAAGTATAGCTTACAAATATTTTTAAATAATTGAATCGCGACTATTTTGACGCGCTAGTATAGTGCGTCTGGTCTTTAACCTTGAAATCTTTTAAGGATTTATTACTTATTACACTACAATTTTAAAGACACTACGAAACATTACACAGAAATACTCATCACAATGTGGGTCACAAATAGTTGTCATTTGACATAATTTTATTTGAATATAAATAATTAAAATGATAATTTTTAAATACATTCATTTAGAACTGGTATAAATTGAAAAAAGATAGGCATTAAGGGTACTAGTACGTATGAAAACACTGATGGGTATTGTTGAGGCGAAGGATGTATACCAGGATCGTAGTAAGTGGAAGGCTGTTGTCTCTGCCTACTCTGACAGGAAAGTAGATGTAGGTATAAAGGGCACAACCATTTACCTACCACACAACCTTCGCCTTATTTGACAGTTACCAATCTAACGAGATGGATTCTAGCTACATTTTATTCTAGATAGTATATTAAGTGATACTCAAAAAACATACGGTGTGGCACAAGGTAGCGTTCTTGGACTTTAGAATTAGTAGAGCTCCTTGTGAAAGAGTTTGTCCAGAGAAGTACTGCCACCTGACCTATTTCTGCTACCGTAAGCAGTACAATGTGGGCATTAATGCGTTCCAGTTTTGAAGGGTAAGGGTGCTGGTGAAATTACGGACACATGGGACTTATCAACTTATGTCTCAGCATGATAGGCGCCGGGGCAGTGCAATTCAGATCTTAAAGCTCTGAGTGGCACTACAACTGCTATGGACAGGCGTGTCGCTGACCACCAGGCGTACGACTTGTTTGTCCCTTGTCATTTGGTATCATAAAAGAAACTTAGCTTATTTTTAGTCTTCGTGAATAATCTATGCAAGGTTCAGATTTTATGATGTTGCTGATGATATGAATCTTTTATAGCTCATCGTGTGATGAACTAACTCGTATAATACAAAACGAACTCGGTCGAGTTGTGGAATGGATATAACAACATTTACTCACTCTTAACTTAAGAAAAACAAAATACTTTACATTTGCAAAGCTGAAATGCCGCCAATCATCTAACCTTCAAATAAAGACCCACTTGACCAACTTTTATCAATCCTGACGTATGTTTAAATAACTCGGCGCCTATACTGAGTCGACACATTCATTGACGCACACAAAACACTACTATAGTGCACTAAAAGCTTAACTTGATTAAATATAATTTTAAAAGCTAACCTATGTTTTTAAGCGTCTAAGGTATACTGCAAAATTCAAATAATTTAACACGATCTATTTCATACTATGCCAGTTAATAGTAACGTATCGCATTATAAATCGCAAAAGTTGAAAATGTTAACGTGTGCACTATCGAGTGTTGTGCTGTGGAAACGGGTGTGTAAACGCAATATTAACCCAACCGTCCAAATTTACTTAGACGTAAAAGTACTGGGTTGTCAGTGTATCGAGTACATAACCAGAAATAGAGCCGAAATGTCATTTAATTTGTTTGAAAACTATTCTGCTAACTCACTACGGTGACAACTGTGCTTCGATTGGTCAGCCCGAATTCGAAACAATTGACGAGTGTCGTCAATTGTTTCACTTCAATTCAATCAGTTTTACTTGAGTTTTGCATTAATGAACGAGAATTGAAAAATTTAAATTAAATTAATTAAATAAATTTAATTAACGATGAAATATGATTTCGTACGTTTTGTAATTAGATGTTTTTCTGTTTTTCCCACACTACCGAATGGAACAAGCCCCCCTTGTTAGAGAATCCTTATTTTCCAGATTCTTTATTACAATTAATATAGAATCTTTTTGGAATATACGGAGATGTACACACTGGTCAGTTGTTGGCGCTATTTCAGCTTTCTAATTTGTGATTTCAGCGCAAACGAGAGTTGATATTTAAAAGTGACATAAGGCCCTTTTGCCTGATGAGTTGCCAGGGGTGGATGGTCCATATTTCGTCTCTATTTCTGGTTATATGCTCGATGTGATCACCCGACAACTATTACTTCTAAATTCATATCACATAGTCATACAAGACCTATTATTATTTATGATCATTTTCAATAGACAAAACAAGGACGGAAAGATATTATATTCAAAACATTAGCCGGTATGCATTCGCCACTTGCAAGACTATCAACTATATTTGTGCCATTTGCATTCTTAGAGAATAAGGTTAATCGAGACCATACATAGTTTTTACAATGTGTTCGTCAAGTGAAAATTATAGGTGATATTATGTGCATTTACCTATTTTATCTATTTATGGAACAAACTCGAGTGAGATCGGAATACTGTAACACAGGTGATCCTAGCACAGATTCCGCACTTTCATAATGATCTAATACTAGTAAGTTGAGTTTTAATGTTAAGAATAATTTGAAGGTCAATGTCATTGCATTATTACCAATGAAACAAATTGTTATTTTGATAATGAAAATATCGTTACGTGTCCAGTATATGGGTTGTCTTTTCCGTCCCACCGTCACGTTGATGTCTTTTGTATGAAACTCATGAATAATACATGAAAATGTTGAACGACGAGTTTGTATCTCACATTTGTGTATAGGCCATGTGGTTTACCACGTGGCGTCTGACACAGAAAATGTTTAATTTGTATTGTGCCGTGTCAAGCCGATAAACTGTAAAATCACTTACATTCTTATGATCTAACAGATCTATATCGTAACATTTCAATTTTGGACGTATTGAATGAAATGTTAAAAAACTTACTTTCCAAATTAAAATTATTATGGCAAGGCAGATTTCTTAAGTATCTAAAACGTAAGTTAAATGTATCTTTTTATGTTATTAACCTTAAAAATAATTTCGTAGGGTAACAAAGAAACTATTCGACGAAGTTGAGATAATTGTTTTAGGCATTGTCAGTCTTTTAAGCGCTTTTAGTTATGTTATGTATATCCTTATTTCATAGTTGTTATCAAAGTGTATGCAAAGTATGTCGTACTAATTTCATTATTTTAAAGTTAGGTAGCTAGTCATATATGTGTGTGTGTGTGTGTGTGTGTGTGTGTGTGTGTGTGTGTGTGTGTGTGTGTGTGTGTGCCTTAAAAACACGTCTGAGTATGAAGTTATTGTAGAATTGTTTAATTCAATATATACGACGATAACGAGATCTGATGGCGGGTAAATAACAGTGTTTTATTTATCGAGACGAGTTGGTGTACAAACAGCGAAGTTTCGCCGCCGAAGGCGTTTGTATGGTACGATGTCGGCGCGGCAGGCAGCTTATTAAAATGCAATAAAAGTCACCTTTTTAAATCGCTTTTCGACAGAAAAGAGGAAAAGTTTTATTCAGTTATGATACACATTGTCTTTCAATTTGTTAAATTTAGATTCCGTAAGATTTTCGGACCAATGCAGAAAAACGATGGTAGCTGGAGAACATCGTGTTCGAGCCCAATATTATCACGGATACCAAGTCCGCAAGACTCCGTTGGCTCGGACATTTCGAAAAGATGTCGGCCCTACATGGGACATCCTAGTGATCGACGACCGGTTCGTCAGCCCGAATAGAGGGACGAAGTGGAAAAAGACCTCGGTACACTGCACGCAGAGAACTGGAAGGAGATCGCACAAAACAGGGCGCGCTGGCGCCAACTCGTGTCGAAGGTATAAAAAATAGAACTGAAGGCGTAATCGACGATACTAATATACATTTTTACAACACAACACTAGTTACAAAATAAGATAAGTCATGTAGAGATAATAAATTATTAATAATAATTTGATCGATAAACGCATCTCGGGGTTAAGGTGGAGATGGACGGGATATTTGACTAGATGTGAAGACGGAGAATGAACCAAAGAAGTCAGAATGGTGACCAAGACGAGCGATAAGGCCAGTTGGTAGATGATGTGGATAGATATCGGCCTGATGGGTTGACGGATATCATCAGATTTGCGAGATCGTGCTTTTAAGAAGAGAAGAATGTCTGGAGAGCGACGGATTGGCAGGTAAAAGGAGTGCTGGATAACTGAACTATACTACACTGATTTTACAGATGGGTTTTTGCTCGTATTTTGCCCTTAGCAGCGCTCTTCTTCAACTTCCAGCTGACGTCCTAATTAAGGGCCTCCGACAAATGCGGTGGAAGACTGTCAGTTAGGATGATGACCACTTGATTCATCATCAAACAATGTTTAAGTACACAGTAAAACAACTGAAAACTGTATTTCACACATGGCGAAATAGGACTACGCATAGTGCAACTAAACGAGCGTCGATGGGTGGTCCAGAACGGACGTACGTTACCCAGGACGGTTAGTTGTAGACTGTCAACTACGTACAGTAGTTTAGTTGCAGCTGGGTTATTTCATATAATATTAAGTGACGGGACGAACGAGTCGTACGCCTGATGGTAAGCTACACGCCTGTCCATAACAGTTACAGTGCCACTCAGAGCTTTAAATCACAAATATCTGAGGGGCACTGCGCCCGTCACCGTATCACATAAGTTGACAAGTCCCATGTGTCTGTAATATCACCAGCACCCTTACCCTTCCAAACCAGAACGCAGTAATGCTAACATTAATGTTTGGCGGCAGAAATAGGTAAGGTAGCAGTACTTCCCTGAACTAACTCTTTCACAATGAGCTCTACTGCTGCTAAACGGTAAAAAGGACGGAAGGGCAATACAAATGTTAAAGGAAATGACAGTAGATGAACTTAACCTAAGCGCCGTCTACTTAATATCGGCTTGAATAAGAGCTTTTAAATAAAAGTACATTAAAATAATCGTTCCGCATTTACATTTTCTGTATGTCTCGAAAAATTTTAAGTGCAGTTTGAAAATTGCTCAGTTCATTATGTTAAAATCAACACCGCAGTTACTCTTCATTACAGGTCGGGGACTCAAGCTTCGCGAAATATGCACAAAAACTTTGTAGTATCTTCGCTTCGATCTTCGAGTGTCGGGTGAGAATTGTGGAGGTTTTGAAAGTGGAGAATAAAGACTCGAAAAATAAACTATTTTCTCACTTTATAATAATGCAGTCACCCTGTTAAACCAATACATTGTAATAACAAAACTTTTGAGAAAAAGGTGCAAAAAATATTTTTCAGCTTTGTGTAATTTTTAACTAATTAATTTGTTTTATCTTGAATACACCGGATAGGAAATGAAACTATTTTTTGGATCTAGGTAATCGCGTATATTTGTGTTTTCAAACAAATCAACATTTCGGGCTTGGGGATCTATTCCCGGTCTCTGTCCAGCATCCGTCCGAAGCAATTACTGTCAGATCAGTAATAATCTATAAATAAGAACGGAACTAAACCCCCTGGTGACGGCTGACTATGGGGCCCGAAACGCGATTAACTATACTTCTCTCAATAAAAAAAAATAGTTTCATTCAGTTGTTCAAATTCAAATTCAAATTCCCTTTGTTAAAAAACCTTTATTATAAAGTTTTTGTTTCACTATAGTTTTAAACCTCGTGAAAGGCAAATTTTGTATATCAACCGGAATCTTGTTAAAGAAGCGTATACATTGCCCCTTGAATGATTTTTTGACTTTGTGAAGATCGAACACTCAGAAAAAACACTCAGAAAAAATTCCTTCAATCCGGTCGAACGCAAGCACATAGAAAAATTCGTGAGGTCCGTTGGTTCGTTCCGTGGCTTAGTTGGTATAGCGTCTGGCACGGTATGCAAGAAGACGTCGGTTCGAATCCGACCGGATCGAAGGAATTTTTTCTGAGTGTTTTTTTCTGAGTGTTCGATCTTTGTATTAATAATTATAACAATCATTTTAAAATTAAATCATTTGACTTTCTGAATATTTTTGCTTAGATTTATTTATTTTCATTGCAATAATATTATAATTAATAATGTATATGTTAAAAATTTACCAACTACTATAAAACCTAAATGTAACAACATGTTTCGCAACAAACGATATTATTATTAATATTATTATTAAAAGGCACGTATTAAAATATCGTGCAATTAATTTCTGCGCATCTACCTCAAAATCTGTTAAACCACAATACCATTTCGCCTTAATGATGAATGCAAACTAAGGCTTTGAACGATTATATTTTTACTAATTTAACTACTTGATACTAACAAAATAAATGAGCTCATAATTTTTTGTCCCAATTATTCTTATAATAAAGTTCAAAGTTATTCTTATTACTATCAATGACGAACTACCTTATTAACAACTGCTTTAGGCGACAGAAAAGACGAATTTCATTCAACCATAGCGGACTGTCACTTGTTTTTACGTTCCAAAATTAAATTAACGTAGTTAAAATATTCACGGAGATATAAAAAAGAAAAACAGAAGCTCTTTGTTGAACTTCTTTTTTTTTTTAAATCTTTTATGAATGTATATTCAATGTGTGTATTTAATATATTATTAAGCCAATTGTGATACTATTGACTCGACTACAAAGAAGTAGAACGAGGAAATAATTTATCTAATTGATATTTTGTAGCTTTTTTATTTGGTTCATTACCTAGTAGGATCATTGAAATATTACTTAATTTAAAAATTTTAGATTTTGTTTAATGTTTTTCCAAAAGTATTTAGTTTTATCTTTTTAGGTATTATATACAACTATTCACTATTTTAAAATTATCTACAACATATTTTTTCGACTTAACTGCACTGGACAAGATTTTTTTTTCAAAAGTCAAAGTCCAAAAGATAGGTTAAGAAAAAATGTTACTTTTATTTTGTCCAGAGACAAATAATTATCACGCGTGAAGTGTGTGAGTGGCGGGTTAATGACGCCATTATCCGCGCATCGAGTTATCAAGTCGGCGATCATTCGGGACGTTAAAATATCATCGGGGTGTTAAAACTGTGCTACTTCTGTCTTTGCTTTTTCCATGTTTAATTTAATTTCTCTTATTTTAAGAGAACACTCCTGCGAAAATACTGTTGAAAAATATAATTTATTACTAATATTAACATTACCTCATGGACATATTTAGAAGAAAGCTTAAAAAAGATACTAGAACTATGATAACAACGTTCATACGAACCACTAGCCATATACCTATACCAGAACGTTTAATAGAAATCAAAAGACGATTGCAGTAATTTCTTTTTAAAAATTTGAAATTTCTGTTCTCTTTTGATTTCTATTGAACGTTTTGGTATGTATGACCAGCGGTTCATATGAACGTTTATATAATTCAACCCATTTAAAAATTTGAAAAAAGAATGTCTTCAATCATATTTTGATTTCGATTAAACGTTCTGGTATATGTGGCCAGTGAGTCATATGAAAGTTTGTTATCATAATTCAACCGTTTTAGCATTTTTTAGATATGTCCATGAGTATATGTACATATCTGCCTATTTATTTGAACGCACATCAGATTTTATTAGGCCTATCTCGACCAAATGTTCTGATAAACTATCATCTTATGCAATTATGAATAATATGGATAGGTAAAGTGAATTGTCGTGATAGCATATAAAATTATTTTGAATTTGTATGCCAAGTAAAAAAATTAAACAATTTCATTATTAACTGTGTGTTGCCATTAAATCACTACAAACTAGAAATAAATATATAAATAGCAAGAGTAAGCCGGAAAGGCAGAATATCAAAGCCACCAAAATTTGCCTTCTGCCGTACGAGAATAGCCGACAGGTATCTCCAAAGCGTAAATAGTGTTTACTGTCAACTGTGTGTTGCCAACCTAAGCGATGACAACTGAAGACGCAGAAGTAACTGGAACAACATATATGAAAAAGTATGAGCAACATTTTACAGGCTCTTCCCACTTGAGTCGTTTTTCGCGTGAAATTATACCGGTAACGGGCAAATTAAAAGAGTTGTTCTCCGAAAGGTCGGCCCTTCGTGTCGATGCTTCGATCCACTGTTCTTTAGCTGACGATTTTAGGGCCCTTTTAAAGTCTGTTAAGCCTTATACGGAATCGAGAAATACCTACCATTTAATGGAAACGTACATGCAAATGTTTGTTTACAGTCTGAAAGGTAACTTATAAAAAACATACACAAACATTTTTTTGCCAACGTATCATACTACTCAGAGTGCTAACAACAGTAATTTAAAAAATGTTGATATTATAATCATAATTTTAAATGAATGGTAATTCTACTAAAAAAATTTAGGGGATCTCATAGCATCCCTCCCAAAGAAAAAACAAATAGAAAATAATAATATTTCTACTTGGTTTATATGGATTACAAGAGATGTTATGACATTGCACAAAAATTTACCTTAGAGGGAAAATAGTCGACAAAATCTGTAACCGCAATGTTCACAAGTTTTGATATACCACAGATTTTTGTAAATTTACCAATAAATTAAAAAAAACCGTAAATGTAGAGCAACAATTAACATCACCGCCTAAAATCAACGTCTTGGTAACACTATTAACTTTCATTTTTCTTCGTAAGCTATAACAGTAAGTATAATCGATGTTTTAACTCAGATCTTTGTGATTTAAAGCACTGAGTGATACTGCAATTGTTATGGTCAGGCGTGTCACTTACCATCAGTTGGGTGGCTTGTTAGTCTCGTCATTTGGCCTCATACAAAAAATACTAATAGACTTTTCACCATATACTACCAGAGAACTCTGAAGTATTTTGGCCATAATACTCGCCGATAATTAGACAACCTCGACAGACTGGTTGCAGAAAAGAGACTCCGCAGTCGATCACATAATCGATAGACTGACCAAGCGCTTCCCTATAGCAACTACCCTCAGAGAAGTCGAAGACAGAACATATAGAAGGAGATAAAGTCTAGAAAACCTTTTGGGGTCACGACCTTCAGCAATAAAGAATACGACTAAGAAGAAGAAGATGATTCCAGTATATTTGTTCTGCCTATTTTATGATGACCAATTAATAAGTAAACAATTAAAGAACACGGTAATTAAGACAACAATATTACACCAGTAATTTATTTTTCTCCCACACTTCTTCGTACACGTATGTCAATATCGACGTGCAATTTTAAAGGTCAATTCCAGCTTTAAAGTCTCGAAATGATTTATGGGTGCTGTTAATTATTGTATCTTAATTGCATACTTAAGGAAAGGTTAATAAATCGTTGGTGAGACAGGTGTTCATCAACATCATAATTTGCGAGCTTTTCCGCCCCTTTCGTGTACTCCTGCCTGATCGAGATTTTATATCTTGTTTTTTTTGGCACTTGAAACGCGAATAAGTAATAGAAAGTAAGTACTTCATATTATTTGTAATCAAATCTTTGTACGGAAACTTGAAATCGATTTCAATAGCTTGCTGCAAAAGCTAATACAAATTGTGTGTGTTTGTTCTGATAGTACCGATTCATATTTCGCGTATTTTCTTTGCATTATAGGGTATGCTGAGGTTAACGAAATAAATATATAGAGCTAACCTGGTACGCATCGTTGGAAGAGGACGGCCACGAAGAACATTCTCAGATGAAATTGAGAGTGTTCTTGAAAAGGCTGAGGCGCGTAAAAGAATGTAAATGAGGCAATAGAGGTTTGTTAGGATCGTGCTGAGTGGAGATCGAAAGTTTCTGCCTACCCCAATGGGAATCTAAGGGTGTGAGTATGTAATAAAAATCAACAAAAATTATTTGCATTTTGAATCTGGTACACTCAATATAATTAGTATAGGAATCAATCTTTGTCCACAATTGCTACCTCAACATAGAGCTATTTTTCAATTTCCGCTTGTGTCTCTGTCGAACATCATCGTTAATATGAATACAAAGATCGGACAAACTCAAAGACAAATCTTTCGATCCGTCTTGACTTGAAACAGCGACATTTTTTTGTCTAACGCTTGCTCTCGCTCCACTAACTGAGCTACGGAACGAATCAGCAGACTTACGAATTTCTCTATGTGCTTGCTGCAGATCTTTGTTTTTTATTTTAATGACTTCTTGCAATAGCGCCACCTATGAGAAAACTATGAAAGTTTTTTCTTCAAAATTTTCTCATTTACATCTAATTATTTATCTACTCTTAAATACCTATTATGTACCTATAGATAATTAACGGTCACAACTCCAATTGCCTAAAGCAGCATACCAAGTAGCTAAAAATGTAGCTACAAAGAAATATTACGTATTAAAAAACAAACAACAACCAATACATCGGTCAAACGTCACTTTCGTTTATTAGCTATTGCCTCACAGTAGCAATAATTTAAAAGTAAGTATCCTCGAAACAGCTAACTGTTACGTTCCATTCACAATACGAGTAGTGAAATTAATTTCAATTCGTAACTCGCTGTCGGTTACTGACGACGTGGATTTTAAGATTAAGATAAGATATAGGTACATTCCCTGCCAAAACAGTACTCGGTAGAAGTAACGTTAGTATTAACTCATTAATAATAAAAAGAAACAAACACTATTTTAAGGAATTTGCATTTTTAAAGAGCTAGGCTGCCTCTGCGGCACTCAAGATTCTTCTCGAGCACTGGTCAAAATATAATGCTGTAAAGGTACCTGGCTCAGTGAAGAAAAACTTTCATAGTTTTCTCATAGATGGCGTTACGGCAAAAAAGACGTTAAAAACCAAAAACTGTAACAAGCATATAGAACAATAGGTAAGGTCTGCTGGTTCGTTCCGTAGCTCAGTTAGGAGGTACTGTAAAGGTACTGGTTCGAATCCAGATGGATTGAAGGAATTTATCGTTGTATTATAATTATAATAAACGTATTAAAAAATTTTCGCAAGTTTCTTACAGGTGGTGTTGACGGCAGAAACGCCGTTCAAACCCATTACAAAAATCTGCAACAAGCACATAGAGAAAATCCTTAGATCTGCTGACTCGGTCTGTAGCTCAGTTGATAAGAGCAATGGCCCCGGTGTGGCAACAGACGTTGGTTCGATTCCAGTCAGAACGAAGGAATTTTTCATTGTGTATTTCGATCTATGAAATACATGAATTCTACTAGTCTATGATTGACCAATAAATTATAATATAAGCGTCTGCGTTGACGCATCTGATGACAACTCAATGTGCGCAAGACTTCGAGAAAACTTATCAACTCGCTTTAAAAATGATGTATTAATTTATTGTACATAAATCGTAGCGAAACAAAGTTACTTCACTTTGACTCACAACCAATAATTAAACCGGCAGTTACTCATAGCACTGGATTCAGATATACGGGCGAGGTTTTTGTTTTGTTCTTACTTGAATTATAGTAACGCATCAAAATCATTAGGACATGTCAATCAGGGTTGGCGGAGTTTGATATTATCTCGATCAATTGGGTTTAGAGCTACTAAATGCGTAGATGGTATTTTCGACAAAAATGTTTGTATAATTTAATGTTTTTATTACTTAAAGGAATGTATTTGACGACGTCGTGATCGAGCGATTTGCACCTGTTTTCATGGTGTCGCCATCTTTTTTTTTATAACACCAGGTGACGGGACGAACAAGTCCAGCGCTTGGTGGTAAGCGACACGCCTATCCATATTAGCCGCAGTGCCACTCAGAGCAGAGGCACTGTCACTGCGTTCGTTACCCGGAGACATAACTTGACAAGTCCTATGTGCCTGTAATTTCACCAGCACCCTTACCTTTCAATATCTAAACGCAGTAATGCTCATATTACTGCTTGGCGGCAGAAATGGTAATGTGGCAATACTTCCTTGGACGAACTCTTTCACAAGGAGGTCTACTGCTACTCTCTCTGAGGTCTTGGGTTTGATTGTTGGCCGGGTCAATGTAGAAAAAAAAACTTTTCAATGTTGTCTCGGATATGAGTGTTTATGGTATTGGCGTTGTTTGCAATTTCCATAACACAAGTGCTTTAGTTACTTAATTTTGCGATCAGAGCAACTTATGTGACGTTGTGTAATATTTATTTACATTTAACAACTCAATACCTTAAGATGGATGAAATGAATGAAATGTAATTCCCTATTTCAAGTACTTTGACAATACATTGGTCAAGGCAGCTGTTATCCCATAATATATTCTCCCATTCGGTCGAGTACGCAGGAGTAAACAACTACAATTAATAGTATTCGAATGTGTAACATCAACACAAAGTGGATTCTACTAATATGGCGCCATCTTGCAACTGCAATTTAATTCCACTGATTTTCGCAGATAGCAATTCCCCTTGTTTAAATATTTTATGTAACTGTTCGGCACATATAGATTCATTGATTTGTAGAGCTAAAGTTGTTAAATAAAGATATTATAGATTTCGTGCAGTGAGCGTAGCCTGCACACGTTGTAAGAGATACCTATCCAATGTCACATTAAAGATAGGCAGGTTTTGTCATTCAGAAAATATAGAATCCGGTGTAGAATCATAGAATTCGTTAAATCAATCGATACGATTTACATCCGTTATATATTAACCGTTTGTGCTAGGCGTGGACGGAGGCCTTAGTGAGCGGATGTGGCAGCCTCGCTGAGATCGCTTGATGATAACAGCCTCTGAAATCAAACGGAACGCTCTAATGCACCGAGTTAGATACAAAGCTTTGGTTCCGTAAGAAACAAAACGTGTGAGTCGGTGAGTAAATTACACTTGATATACCTCTACTACTACTACCTTAGCTCGAATGCAAACGTTTCCGTTACGGTTTATTTTGCTTGAGTCGTTCAATATTTTTTTTAAAAACGAAATTAAAGCCATTTGATAAATTTATGTCGTATAGTATACGTGTTCTGTTTGTGTTTTTTTTTTCTATCGTGACCATTTTTAGGAATCGTGTTTTCACACCATATAGTAATCAGTGTATATCCTTAATTATACTATATATTTTTCCAAATTGATTTATTCAACACATTCGCTGTTATGCGGAATCAACCAAAGCCATTTGAGGTTGTTAACGCTGGAATTAACTTACATTAAGATTATTTTTGTTTCTGGATCGATTAGTTAATTAATTCCTTGCTCTTGTGCTTGAGATTATTTCATTATTCTTCTTTCAAATTTTAGGTTAGAAGATTTTTTATTGATATTGACGGGACGTACAAGTCGTGCACCTGGTGGTAAGCCCGCCTGTCCATAGCAGTTGCAGTGCTACTCAGAGTAAATCGCAAAGATCTGAGAGGCCCTGAAATATAAGTTGACAAGTCCCATGTCCTTGTAATTTCACCAGTTCCCTTACCTTATCCTTCAAAACCGAAACGAAGTAAGCCTCGTATTACTTTACATGCGTGGCAGTATTTTTCTTTCATAAGGAACTCTACTGTAATGGAAAATAGAGAAAGGTATAATTGGAGCGTTTTTATTTTGTTCGATATAATCTGGAATTACAGGGCACTTATTGAATAAGTTTGTCATGCTGCGTCGGCGATACAGATGCAAGACATTGTATTTTGTTATAATGGTAGGGTTTCCTGTGCAGAACCCGCCTTGATACCATTGTACCTGCTCCAGGGTACTCTACTCTCGTTCTCGGTCTGACATCCTTCCGAAACAATTACTGTCAAATAGGTAATACTCGACTAAATTAAAAAACAATGTCAAGTATGAAGCTTCATTTGCATTATGCTTCTTTTAATTTGGTAGAGTTTTACTTATTTAACAGTTGTATCGGACGGAAAACGAGAGTACAGGGCCTGATACGGAGACCCGAAGAGGTCACTGTTACAGGAGACAACACTATCATTATAATACAGTACTATTTGACTTTATGGAGCTTTGTATACCGTCTTCTTCTTCTCATCATATTGATGGCGTACACTATAATGCATGCCATTATTTAACTGCCTCTGTGGCCGAACCGTTACCATGCCGGACTGCCACGCAAAGGCTCCAGGTTCGATTCCTGGGCCGGAGGAGAAATATTTGTATGGCCTACATTTATTTCTCTCGCGAGTTTGGGTGTAATTTGTGGTTGTATATGTCTATGGACACACGTCAATGGCACCCGCGACACTGGGTTCCCCTAGTGCGGGGCTATTTTGAGTGTGTGTGTTATTATTACCATTATGGTAATAGAATTTGCCAACCGGGTACTCGATTGTTGGCCAGGGTGACGTACTTAAAAGGAATGGCTGTTCTCAAACCAAAAAACACGCAGAGTAAAATAGATACTATGATATTAAATAAGTAGACATGAAATTGACTTGACTAAAGTATAAATATATATGAAAAAGAATTTGATTGTATCTGGTATTGTACACATTATTTAAAGATTTCTGCTCCGCCGACCGAACTCCAACGAACATGTTGAGTGAAAAGGTCAGCCGGCGGCCGCTGCGTCCGCGCCGAAATTAAAGTCCGAAATAATAATCATTACAGCTACAATGCGCGCAACAGGTTCAGTATTTTGACAGCTTAAAATGTCGACCCACCCGTTTGCGCTGGCCCGTCCCGATTTGCCATAAAATTAAATCAATATTTTTTTACAAGGTTTTCTTCTTTCCTATACGTTTGTATTGTAATTTGATTAGACATTCTGTGTAGACAACTGAGAACATCGCCAATGCATTTCCAGCCCCCTGACACGTTTCTCTACCGTAAGTCTTCCTATACCTTTGATTGCTCTCCGTCTCACCGGGTGGATGAGCTCAGAAAGCCCTATCATTAATTAAAATACACCATAGCTTAGTAAACAGGTATAAACATAACATGAACAACAAAATATTAACAAAAGAATTGACATTACAAATTAAATGGGTGACTCAGTTTTGCTGAGGTAGAAAGTCGATTGATTCGTCGATCATCGAGGTAGAGTTCTTTTTTCAGTGTAGAAACATCCAAAAATTTTATATAAAACTTTAATCTTTTTTATGCATTCATAAGAAAAATATTTATTTATTTTTATTTATTTAATAGTTTATTGTACAGGAAAAATACAACAAGTCACAAAGAATACAACCGAAATTAAAAACAAAAGGTTCTGCTTATTTCTAATAGAAATTTCTTCCTGCAGACCTAAATACAGGACACTATAACTAAAAGAATAAAATAAATATTAACATTTATTGACGTCAAAATTTTTAGAAGATTGTAAATTATAAGATAAATAAATGGAAAACTAATCTTAAGTGTCAAATAATGACAAAAAATATTGTAAATGGTTTTAAAACCATACTCATACACACAAAAACCATTACATAATTTTCGTATTTGTTAATCAGACAAATAAAAAATAAAAGCTACTTTTTTCAAAGCTTTATCCGTTGTCGATGCAATTTATTCGTTAATTTAACTATGGCCACAAAATAACTCATAATATGATAATTTATGTACGGACTTTTGGTAAGATCGTATCGTTAAGTTTTATAGCTTAATTTTGTTGTTATTATTCGAAGACGGGCTTGCGCGATACGGCTGCTTGTCACAGCGGACTTAAGGACAAATAAAACAGTATGACATTATCATTGTTTTTAGAGAAATTAAAAATAAATAACTTAAAAATGACTCTGATTGTTGCACAAATGTTTTGAGTCTGTTTTATGTATTGGAAAAATGAAACAAAAAATTTGCTTACTGTTTTCATGTCTACTCTACGTACAGGACTTAAAACTTACGATTTACACTCATTGTTTATAAAAACCCACCATCTTAAAAATGATCCATCTTTTTGTCAGTCTCGTACAAATATGGATGTCTTGTTAAATTATGGATACGTCTTATGAGGTAAACTCTCCAAATGCGCGTTACATTATAAAAATATGACCAAATTATACTTTACTCTTTGGACTTTGGACCGTTTTTATCTTACGCAGTATAGAGTTGAATTTAAATCTTAAGAGTCAAACCCAAAGTGGCAGTAGAGCTCAGTGTGAAAGAGTTCGTCTAGGGAAGTATTGCCACCTTACTTATCTCTGTCGCCAAGCAGTAATGTGAGATTACTGTATTACGGTCTTGAAAGTTGTTTGTCAACTTGTCTCAGGGTGCGCAGTGGCAGTGCTCCCGAGATCTATGTGATTTAAAGCACTGAGTTTTTGAATTTTTGTATGTGGGATAAGTAGTATACTTTTTAACACTTTTTTTATAATACCAAGTGACGTGACGAAGAAGTCGTGCGCCTGGTGGTAAGCGACACGCCTGTCCATAACAGTTGCAATTCCAGTCATAGTTTTAAATCACAAAGATCTGAGAGGCACTGCACTGCGCCCGTCACCCTGAGACATAATTTGCTGTCACATGTACTTGTAATTTCACCCGCACCCTTACCCTTCAAAACCGGAATGCAGTACCGCTCAAGGTGGCAGTACTTTCCTGGACGAAGTCTTTCATACGGAGCTCTTTTGCTATGTATTCACAGCAATCTCAAAATCTATAAGCAGTTTTTGATGCCCTAGTATGTTTAATGCGTGATAAATATATCGTATGTGATTTAAATGATTTCAAACGTTTGATTAATTATACATTCGACAGCTAAGTCTATACATGAACATATATTAAATTAAAGTACTCGTCAATGTCAAATCAATAAGTAAATTAATATTAATTAAGTATAATCTATTCGTTTGAGATCTCCGGAAACTTTACTTAAAAATAGTGTTAAATATTAGTGATAAATTGACATTTCATGCGGTAACTCTACGTGTTACTGCCATTGACTTACAATTATATGGACGTCGGGTCCGCGCTAAAAAGTGTCCGAACTTATAGGGCGTTAAAATCGTACACAGAGCGTCATTCACGCTTTAGTCTTCGTTTGTTTGACTGACAGCGAAGCCAGCAAAATTAGACAGTACTGCGATGACATTACAATTTAAAAGCTTTTTCATATTCCTTTACATGTCACTACGTTTAAATAGGTTGACTTAGGACATTTTTTTCGTGGTTTTTGTATTAGACCCGTCGTCCATTTATTTGTAAGTCAATGGTTACTGCACTTGCTATTCAAGTAAGAAGAAATCCGAAGGAACATATTTTAGCATTTTTTTTTTCTTCACACACAATTTTATTGGATAATAATATTGATAAATTCGTATAATTTATTTAACAACTTAAACAATTTTTTTGCTGTTTGTATGTAGGTTCTATAGAGAAACTTGTTCAATAATTAACTTCATGTGTACTTTTTATTATTTTCTATAATTATACATACACAATTAAATTTGTATTGAATTGATATTCAATTATTTTTTGTGTAATTACTCCATTAGTTTGTTATAATTATTAATACAAAGATCAAACATCTAGAAAAAATTCCTTCGATCCGGCCGGATTCGAATTGATGACGTGTTCTAGCAAACCACAGAAAAATTCGTGAGGTTCGCTGGTTCGAACCATGGTTTAGTTGTCATAGCGTCTGACACGGTTTGCTAGAAGATGTCGGTTCGAATCCGGCCGGATCGAAGGAATTTTTTCTAGGTGTTCGATCTTTGTATTAGTAATTGTAATACACAATCACAAGTTTATTTTCAACTCAATCTCATAATGCGGTATTTCGAACGAACAATATTTAGCATTAATGAATTTGTACTTTCCAAACAATTTAACGAACAGCTAATACAGGTTTGTATGGGAAGTCACCTAGATTTTGTCAGCATATTTAAAGGCAGTAGAATAATTTGATTTGTTGTATGTTTAGGTTTAGTGTGTTAGGATTGTCACGTTAAAAAGTTTTTATAATTAAAAAATAACTCCTTAATATGAATGGATTTTTTGTGTATAGTTTTTTTTACAGAAATACCAAAGCACAACAGAAAGAAAGAAAAATCGAAAAGCGTTTTGAAAGAATGATTTTATTTATTGGATCGGAATAGAAGAATTGTGTCAATCCTTTTTTTTAAAAGGTACGTATCTACGTACGTATCTATACGTATACGTATATGTTATCTTGAGACAAATGAAACTACGGAATGTTCTAGGCCTTTCCAAAGAATTTGAATCCTGAATTTGTCCTCTCTCACAACAATTTTACACACAGTGCTCTTATTTATAGCTGGGGCCCACACAATGGAAAGGTATAGATTTTTTTATCATACCTCTAAATCGCAAAGATCTGAGGGGCGTCGTCGCTACGCCCGTCATCCTGAGACTTAAGTTGACAAGATTCACATGCCTGTAATTTCACAAGCACCCTTGCTCTGCAAAACCGAAACGCATTACTGCTCACATTACGGCTTGACAGCAGGAATAGACAACGTGGTAGTACTTCCCTGGATGAACTCTTTCACAACGAGCTCTAGTGCTACTACATATAGATACTCTAATTCTGACTTCAACTTGATGTCACAGGGTGACAAGTGCAGTGGCAGTACCCCTCACATTTTTGCGATTAAAGCTTTTAGTGGGACTACAAATGTTATGGGTAAGCATGTCGCTTAGCGCACTACTTGTTGGTCCAGGCACATGGTATAAAAAAACGTAATATTTAAATAAATAAAGCCTGGAACACACTGAGAACGGGTGCGGTTAGGGCGCATGTCGGGTCAGGAGCGCGGCGTTCATATAGACGACAACGCACCACCCGCCGTGATCCCGACCCGACACGCGCCCTACCCGCACCCGCTCTCTGTATGTTTCACGCTTTAATTTGTCGATTCACTGTAAAAAAGGACTTTATCGACAGTTTTTAGAAATATATGTGTGTATCAATTTCAAACAAGGAAAACTTAAACGGATACAGTCCAGGACATTAACACCTACTACATATTTGCTCTTGATGACAAAATAACCAAAAACATTTGTGTAATTGTTTACTGCAGACGGAACTTCATTATTCCCTCGTAAAGTTCTTAGTATCATAAAATAATTAATAATATTTGTTTTCTGTATAAATCATCTATAATGAAAATGGAGCAGGATACACGCTGGCCAACAATTTGCCCAATGTATGTGTAGATAGATGCAGGGCGATTCTTCAATTTTATTATCTAAATTTTTACTTATATAAAACGCTATAAAGTGTTTGTAAGTAAAAAACTTTTAACGAAATATTTTATTTTTGCAATGCTAACAATCCGTACTAATTTGATGATGCAATTAAGTGTCCTTTAATCGTGGCAACATAACCCGAATTTAACTAGCATGAATCTATTATGAATCCTTCATTTGGGATATTTAATATGGAATTTGTTTAAATCTATAAATCACTTTTAAATTCCAGCTAGTGTAACATTGTAATGCAGAATAGTCCACTACTGAGATCGGAGCGCAGGGGGGAGGTGATCGGGCGTGGTCGGCGCCGGCCGCTCTCCTTGACTCCAACGTCAAGCATCGCATGATCTCTTGCTGCGTGTCATAGTTAAGAGTATTTGATACTTTGTAATATTTTCTTTATTTTGTTACCCACATCATTAGATACAGTTTGCAACAGAATAAAGACTGTTTCTCAAGAACACTGACAAAGAGATATCTCCAAAAAAAGACTCACACCAAAGAGCTCTATACCGCAATATGATAACCAGATGTGCGACGGCGGATTTATTTAAATTAATTGGGGTCAACACACACTTACACATTACAAATAGTAAGAGCTACAACGAATAAATAGTGATTGATGAACAACCACACCATTAACCACAGATTACGTAAACAGTTTTCGGATTTCAATAAATACTAATTCAACAGTGTCATGCCACCACCCACAAATAATGGCAACGCTAAATCAGTAGTACATTATAGTAGTATAATTATGGAGGTAGTATATACAGGTGCCCTTCTAATAGACACTTCGATCGGGGAGAGTATTTACAACAATTAATATACACTTATATTCTTTTTTTTGTACGAAGAATTCATCCAAGCCATCGCATCCACTAGAGAAACGTCCCATACACATTTATACATACAAATATAATACTCATACATACAAATATTACAAATTTAAGTAAGATTGTATTAAAAGTACAATATAAATGACAGGGAAATTCTGCTGATTCTTTCTTTGAAATATCACGTAACAGCTTCCTAGGATACGTGTTGGAAAATATGTTCATAACCGAAAATCACATGATGCTAAGCAAATTTCAAATAGACATTTAATAAAAATAATATAAAGGTACGTTAACGTTACGTTTTTATTAAAGCTGCAGTAATTTAGTCAAAGTATGAAAATTGCATGAACCTTGTATACCGAGTGAATGTGCGACTGCGCAGGCTCGTGATAACAGCGCAGCGTTATCACAACTCAGCTTTGTACTCTCGTAACATCTGGGTAATGTTACCCGTACCTTAAAGTGGATAGAATGGAGTTTTAATGAACTAGATTTACGATTGTTGAAGTGATCTACTTGTGTCACGTTTATAGTAAGAGATATAGTCTATCACGTTGTAATATAGTGTGAACTAAGTTTACAGATTTAGGCTACGTGTTACTTACAATACTATTCACTACTTATATAGGGTTATTTGTAAAATAAATAACCTATATTATTAACATCATAAATAACAACTTTTGTTCCATTTTAAATTCACCAGATTTTAAAATAGAACAAACTTGTTGCTTATGATGTTAATAATACAGTCCTGTGTGGTTGTTAGTATTTTACAAGTAGCCCTGTATATGTAAAAAACTCAAATGCGATACAGGTAGACTATTCTTTAAGTAGAAATTTTTGGGTTATCCGTCATCACATTGGCTCTAGGCATAATAAAGATATTGGAGGCGCCAGGACATAACTCGTGAAGGCGCCTTGTACATTCAGCATTGAGTTTCGTATCATTGGTTTTTACACTACCCTTCTTTGAACTGGCGACTACAGTTTTTGTAGTGCTGCCAGAGTGTAAAATGAATGCGTTTAAGTTGCGTGTTGCGTGCGATAAAAAAAATGTCATAAATAAATAACGCACACACTCATAGTCCTCCGCTAGGGAAACCCTGTGTCGCAGGTGCTATGGACACACACACACACACATAGACAACCACAAATTACACCAAAACTCACGAAATAAATAAATGTAGGCCAAACAAACATTTCTCCCTCTCCAGGAATCGAACTTAGTAACTCTGCGTCATTGACTTACAATTATATGGACGTCGGGTCCGCGCTAAAAAGTGTCCGCACTTGAAAGGCGCTAAAATCGTATACAGAGCGCGACACTCCGCTTTAGTCTTCATTTGTTCTACGGACAGCGCGATACTGCGATGACATAACAATTTAAATTTCGAATAGGTTGACTTGGGACATTTTTTTCGTGGTTTTTGTATTAGACCCGTCGTCCATTTATTTGTAAGTCAATGCTCTGCGTGGCCAATTTTGATAACTGTTCGACTACAGACGCAGTGATATGTTTCTTAATACAATTATAAATAAATGAAGAGAATCTAAAGGAATAATAACTGATGACGCAGCCCTGTGATTATGTTGCGTACATGAAATATCCACATACTGTCATAACCTAAGAAGTGAGTTTACATTATACATTTATTGTTTAATACCAGTCTAATGGTTTTTATACAAATGTACCAACTCAGTGAATTGCTACAGTTGACATAAATGAATATCGAAGAAAGAAACCGTGGTAGCTTAATGGCTTGATCTCCTTACTGCCTCTCAAGCAGAAGCAGTGTGTTCGAATCTGGTCTCGCACCTCTAAGTTTTCGAAATTGATGTGCGAAATTTGGTTTCGAATTTTCCATGAGTTTTTGGCAAAGAAAAAAAACATCGTGATGAAACTTGCACGTCGAAGAACTTTCACAACCCTCGGAAAACGTGTGAAGTCCCCAATCTGCATTGAGTCAGCGTGGCGGACTATGGCATAAACTCTCGCCTGAGAGGAGACCCATCCCAAGCTGTGGGACGTATAAATGAGTTGATGATATTATGTCGAAGATGAAGGGTGAGGTCCCCAATCCATAATCGGATAGAGTAACGGATATTGACCTAAACCCCCACTGAGAGCGTTTGTGCACTACGTCTCGTATCAGTTCCGAATTCGAGAATTGATGGTCCGAAATGTCACAAGGACGACGTATTTCTACTTCAACATCAGAAGTCGACGAATTATACACCGGTCCATATTCTCACTTGTTTATTTTAACCAATAAAAAGCTGAATGTTATTTATAACGAAATTTTGGCACATTTTAAATGCAGCTGTATTATAACAGTAATATGAACTTTTGGTTTGAGCCACTATTCTTGAAAAGTAGCGCTATGTGCGTTTTATAACGAAGAAACGTAAAATTGTGTGGAAAATTGTTTGTGAACATACATTAACATAAACCTATGAAGCTACAGTAAACAGTTCATAATATGTAAGAAATGAGAACAGTGTCCATCAGCCAAACGCATGTGGGTTTATGACGATGATGAATTATATAAAACTATACCTATTAGTTCAACTATATCTGTAGGTTTTGCTCTAAAGAAAAAAAAACAAATGCAAACGCGATTATAATTTTTTTTTGCTATCGGCCATTCATTTACATAACTAGATCTATTTGCAATAAACTCTTATGTACTTGCAAGTGCACCTACACATCATAATTTTATATCTCTTACAGATACGTCACCGGCTTCCGTGTTAGATCTCTGTATCATACTAGTACACTAGAGTTTAGTCGTATTTTGTGATAATATTACGTGGTGTTACTGTTATTTCAAAGTCGTAGGTAAACGAATAGACATGATATGATCCCCGTTCCGAAATATACCATCCTATATCAAATTATGGGTAGTGTAGTAATATAGCTAAGGATACATTTAAAAAATTAATGGCAATGTCTCGTTATCTGTACATTGTATGTGATTTACGATCTTACCTTATTTAAATGTTAGTGTTTTAGTATCTCCTCGCCGCTTAGTCAAAATAACAAAATATAACTGAATATTAAATTCACAGACTTTCTCTCTTTGTAATTAACTTTTATCTCAAAGTTAATTGTTACAATCCTTTCTTTCTTTTATTATTAACAAATCGTGCGTCTGTTGGTGACACTAAGTGACACGCCTGTCCATAGCAATTGCAATGCCACTCAGAGCTTTAAATCGCAAAAATCTGAGAAGCACTTCCACTGCCAGTGCACCCGTCACCCTGAGTCAGAAGTCACAAGTCCCACGTGCTTTTATAGGCTATTTCACTAGCACCCTCACCCTTCAAAACTGAAACGCAGTAATGCTCTTGGCGGTAAACATTACCGCTTGGCGGTAGAAATAATAAAAAAATATTTTATTTCAATTTCAGCATTTCAGTATCTCCAAGCCGCACAGTCAAAAAAAAAAATATAATTGGATATAATCACAGACTTCCCGGTTACGTTTTTTTTTTTCAAAATAACGGGACATACTAAGATCGCTTATATCCGTGTAAAGAGTACCGATTACAGGAAATGGTTCTTGTTTATAGACGGTATTTTCTAGTAGACGGGGTGTTGATAATATAATTACTTACACCCTCACTTTATCGATACAAAAGGTCATTCTGACCTCTACAATTATTTTCTTCATCATCTTTAGAGTGTTTCATGGCCATCAGCAGCTCATATACGTCCACTTCGCGGCAAGGATATCTTCTAAGGAGAAAGTTTGCGCTATATAGCCACAGACTTTACATGCCTTAGCAAATCTACACTAACCCTTTTTCAAATGCGGTTTTAACACGATCAATGTATTCATAGTTAAAACAATTGATGATTTTGTAAGCATGAAAACAAACTATTCCAAAATACCCTCGCGTAATTAAAATAATAACATCTTACAGTGTTAGGAAAAGAACAGCTCTAGACGTATTAAATATGTAAATATTCATAACTTCACAATAATTATAAGGGAAGACGTCGCAATCTAAGGCGCTCAGTGCAATACACAAGGAAAACTGACCACTCCTTTGTATGACAAATGTGGCTTTGTATTTATGAACATTTTATACGTTAGATTTGCAAACAAAATTAAAGAATTGATGTTGTATACGCCCGCACAAAGAAAAAAGCTGCTGACATAATCATAGTGTAAGTGTTTGTCATACGTATCTGCGTAGCGCGTTGCCAAATTGTATTAAAATTTGTCATAGATTTTAAACACGACAGGTTTTGACGTCAAACTTCTCTATAGATAAGGTAAAATTGAATAAAATTGCATATGGATGCGACATAGACGCAAAGTGGACGACGAAACATAGATACAGGAATATTGAGGTTGAAAATCGTTCAAAGGGTAACAAACAGAGATACCTAGATCATATGAAAAAAAAAAAACTGGAATTACTGATATCGTAGTGGCTCAATGGAGGTGGCAATCGGCGAGATATCTGTCACATGCTTCAACCAAATTTCTTTCGATGGCTTTCTAGAATAGTGGCCTATTTCAAAATTAACAAAATTCATCACGACGATGGGTTAGTAGTAACTGAAGCACATCCAATATCAAAAGCCGACGAATCATACATACACCGGTCCATGTTCTCACTTGTTTATTTTAACAAATAAAAGCTAAATGTATTTTTAAAAAACGAAATTTTGGCACATTCTGAATGCAGCTGTATACCAAGAGTAATAATAATACGGCACGTATTGTGCGCCGGTTCTTAGACTTGAGTCCCTGACCCCGACCGACTGTGCCATTGCCGGGAAATACCGCCTCTCCCATTTAAAAATTCAAAATTAATCTTTTAGGCCTTGGGAGAGACGAGAGTCTAAATAGGTATAATAATAATAATAACGCATACACTCAACATAGAACACTAGGGAAACACTGTGTCGCGGATGCTATGGACGCACACATAGACAACCACAAATTACACCCAAGTTCACGAGAGAAATAAATGTAGGCCATACAAATACTTCTCCCGGCTCGGGATCGAACCTGGGACCTCTGCGTGGTAGGCCATGGTAACCGTTCGGCCACGGAGGCACTCAATAAGAACTATTTTGGTTTGAGCCATTATTCTTGAATAGTAATGTTATGTGTGTTTTATAACAAAGAAATAAAATTATGTGGAAAATTGTCTATTTACACACATTAACATACACATATGAAGCTACAGTAAACAGTTCATAATATGCAAGAAATGATAAAACTCTACAAGGACACCAACAGGGTTCTCATACAAGTCGGAAGATACATACATACTCGTACAGGCTACATGTGCACACCTAGGACCTTGAAATATGTGCTCCTATGTAATTTATGAGTACATAATTATTACATCTACGTACATATAGGAGTATGTTACATAAGATTTTCTTTATGAGCAGTATTAGTGAACGAAATTATTTGGATAAATCCGTATCATTGCACTTTAGATCAGGGTGAACAAACATCTATATTTCTGCCGCTAAACGGTAATTACTGCGTTCCAGTTTTTAATGCTGGTGAAATTACAGTCATATGGGACTTGTCAACTTATATCTCAGGGTGACGCGCAGTGGCAGTACCTACCAGTTATTCTTTGCGATTTAAAGCTCTCGAATGACACTGCAACTGCCATAGACAGTAATGTTTATCAGGCAAAAATTGGATTGTAGCGAGAATCGAATATTAAGCAACTTTTAGCATCTTTTTTACCCGTATTATTTTTTTAAATATAAGAATTTTAGTAGCAGTAGAGCTCCTTGTGAAGGAGTTCGTCCATTCGTCTGTCGCCACGCAGTCATGAGAGCATTACTGCCTTCCGGTTTTTAAGGGTAAAGGTGCTGGTAAAATTACAGGGGCTTGTCACCTTATGATCTTAGGGTGACGGACGTGGTAGCAGTGCCCCTCAAATTTTTGCATTTTAAAACTTTGAGTGGCACTGCAACTGCTATGAACCGGCGTGTCACTTACTACTAGCCACACGACTTATTCGTCCCGTCGATGCGATTGATGATGATGTTATTATTATTATTTTATAATTCAGATCCAGTCTACCGGGAATCGAACTTAGTATATTCTCTTATGCTTACGGCAAACTGCTATAAAAAAGAATGAATGAATTTAAAGTTTAAATAAAGCTACATTTGTATGTCCTATTTTTGTCTAACGCTGGTAACACCGATGTAGATTTGGGGAAAATAGATGATTTCTAGCCACACTAGTGGCCGCAATTGGTGGCCGCAAGGCCGCATCCAGCCACTAGTGGCTGCGTCAAGTGACTCAGCCACTAGTGGTCGCGATTAGTAGCCGTCAGTAAGTGGGCGCCCAGTGGGCGGTAGCATCTAGATATTTAATTAACATTAAATAAATGTAATTATCATTTCACCAAAAATATTTGAATTATTAGTCGGCTTGGAATATTTTAGTACGCACCGGTCTCTGTGATATCTAATTGGACCTATCCGCCCACTTCCTATCTCCGTATTACGAAAGTGATCTATTTCGACAGCAACTTATTTTATGACGTAGAAAAGTTTCAAAAAGGTCATCAACACCCATCATTACTGATGGCCTCCTTTGGTGTCATCCACTATGCCACTATCTTGCACTAGCCTCAACGATTTACGACCAGCTATTTTGTCGCCTAGCGTTTTGTGTACACTGAAAAAATTGATTCCAATCAAGTCCTATTTGGCAAATTCTTGATTGGGTCAAACACAGGCTGATTAAAGTCATGTAAATTCAAAACAAGTTACGTCATCACCTTAAACAATATTTTTTTATGGTACCAGGTGACGGGAGGAACAAGTTGAAGCCTGTTGGTAAGCGACAGGCCTGTCCATAACAATTGCAATATCACTCAGAGCTGTAAATAACAAAGATCTAAGGGCACTGCCACTGCGCAGGTCACCCTGAGACATAAGTTGACAAGTCCCATGTGCCTGTAATTTCACCAGCACCTTTACCCTTCAAAACTGGAACAGAGTAATGCTAATATTACTGCTTGGCGGCTGAAATAGGTAAGGTGGCAATACTTCTCTGGACAAACGCTCTACTGCAACTTATGTCTTGTTTGTTTCAGTCTTTTTTTAAGTGTAACCGCTTCTTGAATGCGCCTCATAATGTGTACTGCCCAGCTCAATTTGGGCTGCGACACCCTGTCTCCTACGTATTAGTCCGTCTTTGGACTACGCATGTCGGAACTCGGTCTGTAAGGTTGGTACCGAACGTGTCACGCTCCATGGCTCTTTATGCATTTCGCGTTCTGTACATAGCCTCCGAGTGAACGTCAAAAAAGCTGAAAGTAAGAAACTAGACCAATTTTTTCTTAAAGAGGTAGTGTCTGCTTGAATTTCCAAAGACGTCTAAAACTTGATACGCATGAGACGTGTATTCCGTAAGTGCTACTCAAGGACCTCAGAGCACAGACTAAATATAATTAGCAAATTAGTAACATGATGAAATAAAATCTTTAATTTCAAGAACATGGTAAAAGAATAGATGTATGTAAAAGCGTAGGTATCATAAATGGCATGTAAATCTTGGGCATTACTTGTTTTTAATGTTAAGATACTCTTTAATGGATTTATAACATTTGTCGACGGCTGGTAAGAAATATAAATTTTAAATGAACTAAAAGCGAGTTTTAAATACATTAGTCATTGACTTACAAATAAATGGACGACGGGTCTAATACAAAAACCACGAAAAAAATGTCCCAAGTCCACCTATTCGAAATTTAAATTGTAATGTCATCGCAGTATCGCGCTGTCAGTCGAACAAATGAAGACTAAAGCGGAGTTTGGCGCTCTGTATACGATTTTAGCGCCTTACAAGTGCGGACACTTTTTAGCGCGGACCCGACGTCCATATAATTGTAAGTCAATGACATTAGTAGAAGATTGACTATCTTAGATAAGTTGCAGTAACCCGAAATGAAGCGGAGAACCGCTATGATTTAGTTAGTAACTGAAAATCGTTTATTGACATCTCAACTCAGACGTAATAGAGCTTAATATCACGGGCAGGAGGACTTTTGGTCTTTTTTAAAATTTTGTATATGACGCCATTAGTTACGACATCATTTTCTTCAGCACACATCTCCTTTTCTGAATGTAACTTTTTTAATTACCAACGAATTTTAGCTCTGTTATCACATGACCGAAATTTTTTATAATTCAACTAAAGCATTTCATTTTCGATACTTGTCAAATAAAAAAAATAAAAAAACGGATTATCGATTTTTACGTTTTATAATGAATTGATTATTTGATATTCGTCCTAAAAAGTTGTGTCACTCGTAATAATCTACTCTATATACGTGCCATATCGTCTGACAGTCGATCCGACGGTGTCAGATGACTGCCACGTCGGTCGAGTTGCCCACCGACCGATCACGAGCACAGAATGTCAACGCACTTGTATTGCACTAATTAATTGCGTATGTCGTAATATAAATGTTACATGTGGGTGAGTTAAGAATATAAAGTAGAGACTGAAATGAACCCTTGTTGATAATTGAGACTATTAGTGCAAAAGTGGTATAACCACATTTAATTATTTTTCTACAATAAAAAAGTAATTATTTTCTATTTAGATGCTATTTTCATATAAGAAAAATTGTAATTAAATATTTTTTGATAATGAAAATAGCATCAAAATTTTTTTTTTATAATATCTAGTGACGGGACGAACATGTCATGCGCCTGATGGTAAGCTACACGCATGTCCATAACAGTTGCAGTACCACTCAGAATTTTCAATCGCTTAGATCTGAGGGGCTCTGCCACTGCGCCCGTCAACCTGAGACATAAGTTGACAAGCCCCATGTGCCTGTAATTTCACTACCACCCTTACCCTTCCCTTAGTGGATCTACGATACGAATTATGCATGGATAGAGAAGTGGTTAAAACTATCGATCATCGTCGAAAAACCTTGACGACGTTATTAACGGGTCCTGTAAAAACTCCTGTAGAAAAACACTGTTAACATTTAAGAGTCTAGGAGCTTTTGCGATTATCGTGTTGAGATCATTATATAAATATCAATAGTGTTAAGATATCAGCAAGAAAATATTACTCAATTGCCATAGCAACCGCATTTAAATCACTTCTGACGCAACGATCTTCGCATGCCACCCAGCACTAAACAAAATTTCACATAAGTTTTTGTGGACCGTGTAGAAATGCATTGTGCTGGTTAATGTGATGCCGATACGTCGAGTGATTGCACCGTATTGCACCGTAGAGTGGGCGACGACACGCAACTCTCGTTTGGCGAGGCATGCAAATGTTTGATATACTCGTGTCATGGAGGACTATTCGAAACGATTGCAAATCATTGTTCGGCAAATAATATCTCAAAATTGGTGGTGCGATCAACTGCGAAGAATCCTGGTTACCACCATTGCCGCACCTTTCTCTGCTCCAAAGCAGTATTGCTGTTCAAAGTAGAGAGAGGTAGTGCAACTAAATGTAAAAATGAATAAAGATCTAATATTCGACGAGCGGCAACATATTTGCGACTTTAAAGCATACAATTCTTAGCGTGTTTAACTGGGCAGGGGTAACCCTTTCCATAGATGGACTGTGTGACTGTTATTCATCATTAAAGAAAAACACTGTAAAATATTATTTTGTTCCGCTTACCGCCAATATCTATTCATTACTATCTTGTTTTTTATTATTATTGCACCTACACTTCAGTTAATTAATTGATAGAAGAGAGCGTGAGTTCTAGTATTTTGCGATCAGGATTGTACTGTACTTAGCAGCAATGTCTCCATTATATGTAATGATTTTTTTTACGTTAAAGTATATAAATCAGTAAAACAACTAAGATCTCTAATAATGTTCAAACAGGAGCGACTAATTGTAGAATTTTACCGGAACCGAATAAATCACTTCGATTTTATTGCTAATGCAGTGAATGGTGCGTCTTCTTATTTCAGATTTTCCTTAAAAACAAATTGTACTTTTGTTTTCCATGTCCATGAGGAAAAAGTACACCAGTTTTACTGTATGATCCAAGTACATAATTAAAGGCACTTTGCACTGCAAAGCAACCATTCTACAAAAGATTACGTTCATGACAAAAAATATGAAACATTGATATTTGTCAATATTGTGCGTTGCTTATTAAAATAGAGAAAAAAAAACTTATAATGCACTCCATTTATTATGTCTTCCGTGAATTGTGGGTACGTAACTTTGCTCGCTAGTGTATTTGGAATCCTGCTTGATTTGTGTGGGCATTGTCGAGCTTTTGTATTTCAGTATTTATGTTTCCACTTGCTATTCTGTCTAGGGCTAGGTCCATTTGCTGAAGATTTATGAATCTAGGTTACATACAAAATACAGGGAATGGTCGAATATATGTCTCGTTATATAGATTATTAGACTTTCGTGGTTATTTACTAAACAATCATATCTTTTGTAGCGGTAGAGCTCCTTGTGATAGAGTTCGTCTATGGAAGTACTGCCACCTCACCAATTTTTGCTGCCAAGCAGTAATGTGAGCATTACGGCATTCCGGTTTGGTGAAATTGCAAGCACTTGGGACTTGTCAACTTATGTATCATGGCGACGAATGCAGCGGCAGTGCAGCTAAGATCATTGCGATTTAAAGCTCTGAGTGGTACTGCAACTGTTATGGATAGGCGTGTCGCTTGCCACCAGGCGCACGACTTGTTCGTCTCATCACTTGCTATTATAAAAAAGTCTCTTTTGGCGCCATCTGGACACAAACTGTTTGTCGCTGCGCCACAAGGTTGTTAATATGAACGACGTAATAGGAAAGACAGAGCCGCGAAAAATTTTCCTCACTTATTAAAACTTATTAAATTATCAGTACTACAGTAGTAGTACAGACGGCAGCATATCAAGCTACATATACATTAACGGATCTTGTTCCGTCGTATTTTATATTTCTTGATGTGCTGTTTACTGTACTAGTTAATATGCAGTCGCGTCGTAATCACAAGATCCGTCGTTACCAAGTGTGGAATACATTCGTGTGTAAATCTCACCCCAACAGTATCAAACTTGACGCAAGAGTCCGGGGGCTATGATAATGAAGTGTGGCGCGAGCAAATGCCTCGTTGACCGCGGTATCTTCGCGCCCGCGGCTCGTTCCCAGCTAATGCCGCCTCATCGAGGTTACATCGCTAGCTGCCAATCGCGTGGTTCTTCCATAATGTAGACAAAAGACAAAGACAGTAAAACCTCAGAAAGACGCAGCAGAAACAATTTTCTTTTAATTTAAGAAACGTTAGAAAATAAAAGCATAATTAAGTATGTTACTATTAAAACAAACTAGTCGGGTGTTTTTTTGGTTTTCTATGGTCATAGGAGAATCTGAATCTCTTAAGTTTATGAGAGGATAAAATAATAATAATTCAGAGTACCTCCATATTGTGTTAGTAAAAATTATAACCATATGACTAAGTCAGTGAACACACAAATACATATTTTAGTCAATCTCTTTTGACTGACTGGTGAAATGTCTCCCGCCTGCCTGTATAAATGATGATGATATGGGAGTAACAATTATAATAATAATAATAGGAAAAACATGGTAGCTGAAGAGCTCCTTGTGAAAGAGTTCGTCCAAAGAAGTACCTACTGCCACCTTACCTGTTTCTGCCGTCAAGCAGTAAGGTGAGCATCACTGCGTTCCGGTTTTGAAGGGTAAGGACGCTGGTGAAATTACAGGGACATGGGACTTGGCAACTTGGGATGTGCGCGGTGACTGATTGTGGTGGGTGATTTGAAGCTCTGAGTGGCACTGCAACTGATATGGACTAGCGTGTCGCTTACCACCAGGCGCACGACTTCTTCGTCCCTTCACTTGGTATCATAAAAATAAATAATCTCTATACAGAGTACGACCTCAAAAGTTCGAGGAATTACATCTATTTGCCAAGTTTTATTGAAATCGGTTACGGGAAACCGGACTCATCCCCTAGTTTGCCACCCTTAGAGGTGGAATACTATCTTCAAATTTAAATGGGACCACTATTTAGGCACCCGCTTTTCAACAAAAAAAGAGTCATTCAAATCGGTTCACCAATGAGTCATCGCGTAACATATATATAAACAAAAACATTCAGTCGAATTGAGAACTTCCTCCTTTTTTGAAGTCTCTTAATAGTAACTAAATAAGTTTATTAGGTATATATCAATGTTTTGGACTTTTCCCTCTTGTAATGCTCAGGCCACACCGAGGTGCGCAGGCTTTACGTTTTAAGCGTGACAGGGTTCATATAAACTCGTACACTCGTACATTACAAAAATTCCCGCGCTCGGAATGCTTCCGCGACCGGCTCTGTGTGGCTAGAGCATTATAGTTTCTTTTGAGCAAGAATTGGTGAAAGGATTTCTTCGATTCGTATTGGGTTGAACTAGTCTTGGACTATGATCACTGTAGAAAAGCTACAGCCCGTGACGCCCGCGGATATGTTTGACATTAGCTCGAAATAAACATTGATGATTCGTCGTTTCCATGTTTATGCTGCAAATGGCCCATCGGGGCTTTCTACGATTTTCTTTATAGGCGTACTTACAAACTTGTGAAACACTAATGTCTTTATAGATTTATCTGTCTGGACGATACTTTGTTAAATGCCACAATTTTGTTTCTATAAAATTATCTCAATATCAAGGTTTGTAGGGTAAGGCTTATGTTTTTCCACTGTTTCATCTGATGGAAAGTGAAGACGTGTTCTAAAGGAATTGTACAGGCTCGGCTAGAAGATATCTGTTCACTTTAACCCTAACGACGGCCAGGGGCTTTCGCTGGGAAATGCGTTACGCATATCGCTCGGCTCAGGGGGAGCTGCGAGCGGATATGCGTAACTCTCGAGCCTTGTATACACACTAAAACCCAGCAGTTTACCCCCACCGCTATAGGGGGCCTACCACGACCTCTTAAAACAATATTGTTATTTTAACCTAATAGACTTTTCATACCATAATGCGCTTAAAGTAAGCTTTTCATAATAATAATAATAACGCACACACTCAACATAGCCCCGCACTAGGGAAACCCTGAGTCGCGGGTGCCATGTACAAACACATAGACAACCACAAATTACACCCAAACTCACGAGAGAAATAAATGTAGGCCATACAAATATTTCTCCCGGCCCGAGAATCGAACCTGGGACCTCTGCGTGGCAGTCCGGCATGGTAACCGTTCGGCCACAGAGGCAGTTTAATGTCAAAAGTATGACGTTTTTTAAGCAGCTTTGTGACGATTCATTCGTGTAATTCGTACTATGACGGGACTTTGACATTATAATGATATCGTTCTTATTTCAAATTTAGCAATTATAAAATAGTACTCATACGCAATGGAATAGTTATTTGTTATGCAAGTTGTTGTTTGACGCGAGTGCTTGTGTTGAAACCTGAGCAAGCGGAGCATGCTACGATTGAACCAAGAGCGAAGCGAGTAGAAAATAGATTCCCGAGCGTAGGGAGGGTTTCAAGCCACGAGACGCAAAACAACTTTGCTGCCGAGCGAAACACACAATTTTTCACCTCATTCTATAGCGAAGAAAATGGTAGATGAAAGAAAAACAGATGAAAAAGTTTATCTTCGGATGCGTTCTGAATTTGCACCTCACCAATTTTTATTCTGGCTTGTACTTTTATTTTGTGTGATTATTGAAATTATTTTAGTTCTTCGACGAATTAAAATAATTCAATAAACACAATTAGTTATCATTGTCGATTTGTGTCAACAATAATAAGAATAAAATATACCAACGGATTTATATTACATAAATAAGTAATGCACGACAAATCGCGTAGTTGAATGTGTCATTATTTTTTACTTTCATCGAAAAAAAAAGTTAAGTGCACCACAGTCCGTCGTCAAGTTCGAATTTCAAAAACCTTTTCCACGCCGCTAGCGTGCTAAAAACGCGTTGCAGATTTCTAATGAGAAATAAAGCCTTTCCGAGCTAGTGAAGTGAAAACAATATTATTTTAGAATTTATTTTCTAAGTATATACCGGTGACGATTAAAAATTAAGTTTAACTTATTTATTTGCATAAATCTCTTCAATATTTCATTTATTTTTTATTTAATGCTACATGGGAAATATTTTCTCGTTAAATAAAAGACACAATGTTTATTTCGTGACTTCCCGCGCTCCATCAGTGCGTTTTGAAAAATTATGATAGCGGCACTAATAGTTGACACTAGACTAATTCCGAACAGTAAAGGCTCAGCTTATGTCTATATTATATTTCTTCATGAACATGAAGAAAAATAATGAAAAACAACGTATCTTAACAGATTTGATTATTAAACATACTTTTCTTTTTTAAATTCTCGAAATATAAATATATAATGACTAGAAGTCTCTGGTCTCTGCCTACCCCTCCTATGAGACAAGGACGTGAGCTTATGTATTACTAGAAATTCTTTAACATTATACTACGATTGAACTATTCGGACCATCAAAAAAGAAAGAGACATTATACTGTTCTTAAAGCGTTATATAGTTAAGTTAATATTATTATTAATAATGGAAATTAGGATAAATTACAACATATTAATTAGTACTGCAGTTTTATGTGTGTTTGGGATTTTTCATCAGCGTTAATACTGGATCCCAAACTGGTGGTACGGAAAAATCATCTTCCCTGTTGAAATTAGGATGTTTTTTGATTTCAATGTCCTCTTAATAAAAATTCATATTGTTACAATAAAATAATTTGTAAAACAATGTAACGTAAATTGGAATGTTTCTTTGTAAAATTAAAAATAAAGTATTTAATTAATAATTTTTGTAACTATAGTGACAAAATAAGGTGGTTTGCATTAATATTAGACATAACTGGTTGATGACTGTACCACCTCAGTCAACCGTGACCATGGACCTGTAAAAGGCACGAAATGTTTGTTTTGTTCATTGACTTACAATTATATGGACGTCGGGTCTGCGCTAAAAAGTGTCCGCACTTGTAAGGCGCTAAAATCGTATACAGA